>NC_089213.1:1357348-1389848 GCF_963930695.1 Labrus bergylta | reverse complement strand
CTGTAGCCTCAGCGCTCAGTGAGAGGCACATTAGCTGAAACATCAGCCTGTTTGTGCTTCCACTAATAGTCGGATCAATACTGAGTGCTCCTATCAGATCTCCTCTGAGGATGTACGCCTTCCAACTTCACACAACTCAGACTAAAACACACGTCGATCTGACGGAGAGTGAGCCGCAGATACACACAGGGCATCATTTATTTACATCAGGGGTTTTCTGGTAAATGGTTTAAGACTTCAAACAAAAAAAACAGACTTTTAATAAGACATTTCAATTAATCTTTAAAGTCTTTATATGTGATCTTAAATATAATATAAATCAAGTCTATCCTCTGAAAATAACTCTGTGAGTCATGACTGTCTACAATGGGTGTAACACCCGAGTCCCACTGTCTGTGATGTTTTCAGAGTTTTCAGAGTCCTATCTTCAGTTTGTTTACATCGCCAGGACGGCCGGCTGACTCCTCCCCTCGTGTATAAAAGTTGTTTAATTGAGGGACTAGAGAAAAGAAGAATAACATACTGTACTCACTGCTTAACTGTGTTTCTAGATCACGCTCATTTCAGGTAAATTTACATGCAGTGTGAAGATACCAGCATAATAAAGATCGCTAGCATTAGCATGCTAACACAACAATGCAGCGCCAGTTGTTTTGGTTTCATGCTGGTGCTCAAGGGCGACATCTGCTGGATCAAAAAAATCACATATAAAGCCTTTAACTACTTGGATGTTTTTTCCCCCTTGGATATAAAGATTCTGAATCCCTCACTCCACAGCTGGAGGGAGCAATCCCCCTGTTTTCCCGCAGAGATCCATCACCTCGTATTTGGAGGTGCTGACCCTCATCCCAGCCGCTTCACTCTGGGCTTCAAACCGCAGCGTAATAATCACTATATTTTTTACATGTCTGCCCTCAATGCAGGTAAAATGTTGCGTCTAAGCTGTAATGTAGCAACAGGCCACTAGAGGGGGCTGTAGCTCCAGTTAAAGAGCTTTCTCTCCTTGCTCTATCACCCAGATGTAAATGAGCAGAGTGGGGTGAAGTTCATCTTGTAGCATGGAGGGATTAGACCAGATCTTAACCTGGAAAATGGAGGCTGTGTGAAGTTAAACTGGCATGTAACCACCAGACAAGAGCCATGCTGGGCACCAGCAGAGGGCGCTCATCATGGCAAATAATGATAAAAAGTCGCAGACGATGGCGAGTGGAAGCATTAAGTGTTACACTGGGACAGGCCTTCGCTCTCTGACCCTGAGAGGACGAAGAGGGAAGGACGGATGCATACAAGGTTTTTAATTATTGTGTAAACTGTTTACGTCAGGGGAAAGCTTTAAGGCCAGATTTCCTGCAGCATAAAGAGATGATTTAACCGGCTGGGTAAACATTTAAATGTTGAGCTGAGAGACTGTCAATGTTATCACAGCTGAATGGATTTGAGTTTCAGCTCGCACAATGCTGCTGCGTCTCACTTCGATTCAGGAAAAAATCCACTATTGATGAGGCTACAGGAAGAGCTCAGCTGTGTGATACAATGTGTGGAGTCAATTTGAATACAGGATAAGAGCGCGTACACACATTATAAAGACGGCGATGACGCGAGGGTTTCTGTCCTCGTTCGACCGCGAGAGAGCTCAACGTTCACACACCGAGGCGGCTGCTGCTTCTGAATCCAAACTATACGACCTCTGACGCAGGCGGTGGTAATAATTCCCACGCACACAGTCCCAAGGGCAGAGATGACACCAGCAGTACTACTCGCTTCTCTTCACACATTCGACCACCATATCTCATCCTCCACAGCCTCTGCCCTACTCAGGCACTTATTTATTCTGAATGGAGGCCACATGCTGACCCTGACCTCTGCTGCATTCATTGAAGAGTTTAGAGGGTTCACGCTGCAGTTTTCTCCTCATAGCTCAAAAAGACAAACAGACGAGATCACTGATTAATACTGAAGACTGAATGATCAGCAGGAAGTGGAAGTTCTTAAAACTATAATGCTGATTTCAGTCACAATCATCTAAATATCATTTCTGTCAGTTTTTGATTTCCTGTTTTAAAACTGGGCTCAGTAAAAAACCGTCGATAGAGATGGAGACATAAAATGAATAATGCTGATTTGGCTTTTTTAATTTAAATCTCCTCCCCTTGTCTATGGTGTAAACATACCAACATGACTAAACCAGTCATGTGACCCACCCCCTCCCCCCCTACCTGTCTCCCACCTGCACTCTTAGGTCTGCAAACCTCTGGAACTCACTCCCAAAAAACATCACAGACGCCTTCAAGAAATCCCCCCCAAAATGAACTTCTCTTCATTATTTCTTCTCATTACTTGTTTGTCGTTTTGTTTTTGTTGTCACTCTTTGTTAAGCGTCTTTAAGTTTTGAGAAAAGCGCTTTAAAAGTCTAATTTATTATTATTAAAAGTTATCTTGTGCTTTGTGTCTTTAAATCTCCGATATCTCAGCCTCTGCTTCATTAAAGGAGGATTATTCCTCATCCACTTTTCATGAACACAAACGTCTCTGACATGAATTTAACATGGAGACAGTGAAGACACCGCCCGCGGCAACACAACATATTTTTTTTAATTTACTAACAGACGCTTGTATTTGAGGAAAGTTAAGCAGTCCGACCCAGAATCACTCATGGAGATGTTGTTGTTACAGAGTCTCTGAGTCCTGATGATGAAATCAGGAATAAAAACCAGCAGAGCTCAGTCAGATTCTCTTCTTATTCTTTTAGTGATAAGAACCTCATGAGATCTCTCGTCTCCTCCACGCCGTGATATTGTCCAATTAGCATTTTTATTATTGTTTTGTTTCCTTTGATAACCTTTTGTCCCATGCTTGGAGTAATAATACTCCTATGACAGACTTCTGGTCTGTTCCATTACTTTCATTCTTTGATTTCTTATCTATAAAAACATTGAAGAGCCGACTCTCCTCACAGACACAACGCTGATGATCAGATCTACCCCACCACCAGGGGGCGACAGAGGAGAAGTAGGATCCTGTTGTGAAGGTTGGATCAGACGCCTTTCATTGGCAGGAAGAGAAACATGTCATGACCTCCAGTTTCATGACCACCATTAATATTTTTTAATTGAACGCAGCATGCCCGGGGTCCTGCACACGTCAGTTCATATTACCATTTAAAAATTAAGACAGAGAAAGAGAAATTGGACTCAATTAAAGACGATAAATCCTCCGTTAAGTCCGATTATTTTAAAGGTCACGGTTACAGGAGACTCTGCTTCTGTCATTATGTTCTTCATAAAGATCTTATCGTTTATTTAAAATATGACTCCAGAATATTTCCCTCATATTTTGAATTTGTTAGATGAGTAGTAATTGATAAAAAATCATTTATCTCTCGGCTGTCTCTGTCTCAGCAGCAGCTTCATGAGACAAACTTCTGGATTTACTTAGACGTGAAGTTTAGGGCATTTCCGTTTCACCTCCCATTCGGCCTGTGATCTGTGAACAGCACAACGATGATAACGAGCTTAAAGAGCCGCAGGAGGAAGTCTGGGGCAGAGCCACGCAGCGCCTGATGTGAAGAAGAATCCTTTTGACAGATGTGTACTGAAAACACTCTGGACAGTTTCCAAACGGCTCCACTGTCTTTGTGTCCACAGCACAATGTGACTAATGTATGCTCCTCTGTGTGTGTGTGTGTGTGTGTGTGTGTGTGTGTGTGTGTGTGTGTGTGTGTGTGTGTGTGTGTGTGTGTGTGTGTGTGTGTGTGTGTGTGTGTGTTTGCATATGACGACACATAATTAATGGGGTCCAGGTTTCTGCCAAGGATCAGATTTGCTGTTGCCCCTGGAAACAGCTGAATGGTATCCGTTGGTTACGTAAACATTCTGAGCAGTGTGGAGCGACAAAGAGGGATTTTAAAGCTGATAACACAACAAACACAACAATAAATAACACAACAAACACGACTCAAAATAACAACAACAAACACAAAATAACAACAAAGACGACACAAAATAACTCAACTGTTTCTCCAACAAACTGCTCTCTGTGTCGTCTCTCAGACTCAGCTGATAATAAATATAAAACATGTTATTACAGTTAAATCGTTTGGATTTAAAGCTGCTTCTGTGTATATTTACACACACACACACACACACACACACACACACACACACACACACACACACACACACACACACACACACACACACACACACACACACACACACACACACACACACACACACACACACACACAGGTTTCTACTTTTACTGGTTGATGTGACGCTTTCAAAAAACTAATTAATAAGAAACTCTTCGATGGTTGAACCCGAACGCGCCTGAAGGGTTTGTTGATCTTCAAAGGTCAAAGGTTGACTTTTGGATGCAGCTTCAGACCAGAGCTTCTCCACATGTGTCCAAGGTAGAAAAGAAAAGTGAATTCCAGAGTAAATGTGAGTCAGTCTTTAAGATCCTGAAAATCCAACATGACATTTCTAACTAAAAAGCTTAAATCCACCTTTTCTGACCTAAAACTCCATTTCCCTCTTTCAAATCCTCTCCTCATGCCTTTGCTGTACCTGTACTCCTCTCCCCTCCTCCTCCCCCTCCCCCTCCCCCAGCATGGCCGTGCCGAGTTTTCCTGGGAAGGCATCAATGTAAGTCTCCTTGTTTAATCTCACCCCCCCTATCACTCACCTGCTACCTGAGTTTTGAGTACATAAGTTGACATCCGACTTGTTTACCCCCCCCCCCCTTATCTCCCTCTCTCTTATTTCTCTCCCTCTCTCTTATTTCTCTCCCTCTCTCTCGGTAAACTCTCCCTCCCATCCGTCTCCTCTCTCGGCCCTCTGCTAATCTACTGTCCTGCAAGCTTCATATAAACACAGAGTCACAGATAACAGGCTGTAATAAGCTTATCTTCTCCCCGACTGAAGTCCCAGTTTTTCACTGAAAGCTCTGCGTGATGAAGTGAAGCGCCACTCGACTGTTTCTGCACTTTCAGCAGAAATCATTTACACAACGTGAATTTTGTTGACTCAAGTACGCTTGGAGGCAAATCATCTCTTATGGGCACGAATCTGTTTAAAGCAGCAGCAGTCTGGAGGAATCAGGTGTGGGTTATTCTAGGCAGGCAGAGCAGGGCGTAGTAAGTTTAGCTTCATTGCTAAAAAAAAGCATTTTGGCAAATAAAGAGTATCTGTTATTAAGCCCGTCTGGCAGCTTGTCATGCTCTACTTAACACAGAACTTTTTTCTTATTATCTCTAATGATACATCAAAGCCTGAGGTGACATGTTTTTCCTCCCCAGTGCAGCCTCCTTCTGCCAGTAGAAATAAAAAGTAGATGTGGCGTTGTGGTGGTTAATGTTTCACATACCGTTGTCTTTTTCCTCACCAGACAAACGGCAAACACTCAACTTGATTTGTTATTCTGGACGCCTAAAGCTGAAGATACACAGCGAGGTGTTTGTTCTGCCCTCTGAGTCTGCCTTCTCACTGTAAACAATAGGACATGGAGCGAGAAAGCACAGAGTACACCCAAGTCCTTCCAGAGAGGGGGGCGTGGTCAGACACAGCTCATTTACATATTTAAAGGTACAGACACAGAAACAGCCTGTTGTGAGCAGGGCTGAAATAAAGGGGTTTATAGACATGATCAAATACAGGATCAGAGTGGATTTAGAACAAGAAACTTCACACACATGTTTTGAGGAGCTCTGAGACTTATTTACACTGAAGAAGAGGAGGAGGAGGATATGTGAACATTTGCATGCATGCTAGATTTATTAAGATGTGACGCTAACCGTAGCAAACTAGCTGTCCTGCTAATCTGCCTCGATAATTCAAATTTCTCTTGAACTCTGTTGTTGTTTCAATGTTTTTCTTACACGCTAAGAGTACACCACAGACGGGCTAACACTTGAATAACACTCCTGCTGTAAGCACACAGGGACCAAATCACATCAGTTAGCTTGTATAGAGTAATTAAATCACTCTACATCACTATATTACATCTAGCACAAACCCCCCTGTGTAACAGAGTCCACATGTTTTCATGCTACTTTCCACTATAATTAGCTGTTGGCAGGACCTCATTAGGAGCCAGGCTCTGTCTCTGTGTTCATTAGTGTGCAGGTTGCTTTGCCACGAGCACTGGCGCCAGGAAGACGAGCAGAAACCAAACAACACTGAGCGTGGTGGTTTATGTGTTTTGATAGAGTATCTACAAACATGATTTGTGTCTTTTAGGGTTTAGGATTCTGTTTTTAAAGGTCCAATCAGTGAGCTGTGTAGAGAGGTAAACGATAAAGGTATCTTACTCTCTGATCAGACATTAAGGAAACATGCTATGTTGAAGTGCTGGCTTCTCTGACAACAATGCAGCAGCCAGTATGTCCTCCTTCTAACTTTAGATTCTGCTCCTGAATGCTCTGGATTTGTTTGGACCAGAGAAGGTAGGCGCTTTTAAGACACTCCCACACGGCCGTTTTGGACGCCCCTCGGTTTGTCAGATGTGAGAGCAGTTATCAGGTCAACAGGTGTTGCAGCGATGGAAGCGGGTCAAGAGAAGTGGTTCAGATAGAAGTGATTGTACCCGACCTAAAAAGCCTCTGCATGTTTCTAATAAGCTCCACGAGCAGAAACGTGCTCAAACTAGGATCAATAGGGGATCCCAGGGGGGAGAGACAGCTCTCTATGATGTTTAGAATTTAGACTGTAGTACCCATTTTAAACACTAGGGGTCAGAGTTACATACTGCTCCTTTAATACTTTTGGGTCGATGACGGTTGGGACGCAGACTGTTTATAAGAAGAGTGGATGAAGCATTTTCACTGATTGATTGTAGAATGATGCTATGAAGGCTGGAGTCTGATATTCTATTTTTTCAGCCAAAGGTGACAAAAACATCTTAAGAATATCCTGTATCCATCACTAATGATTCAATTCAATCATGATTGTAATTGTATTGATTTCCTCACTTCATCAGATGCTGTGCTGACAGAAGAGCCTGTTGTTGTTCTTTTAAAATGTGTTGAATTGCCTTTTTTTTCTCTCCTTGTGGACACAGTGTAACCTCGATTCTCTTCTTCTTTTCAATGCTCTCTGTCAGAAATGTACAAGGTGTCCTAATAATTAACCCTCCGTTCTTATTCCCTCTCTCATAACTTCTGTCTCGCTCTAACCCTTTGCTGAATCCTCAATTATCTGCTCTCTTCACCTCACTTTCTTTTATTCCATTTCATCTCTCTCTCTCTATCCCCTAAATGCCCCCCCTCCCCCTCCCCCTCCCCCTCGTGCATCCTCTCTTCCTCACTTCACCTCACCTCCCTCCCTCTCTCTTTCTCTTCAGTTGTCCATGGAGGACACTACTTCCATTCTGCCTCGTCTCAAGAGGAAGTCTGCCAACTCCTACGGGATCGGTGCCCTGGCTAAGTCCTCTCTGACAGGTGTGTCAGGTGTGTGTCTGTGCTGCTAGGTGGTAAAACAGCCCCCATGTTGCCTCCACATGCTCCGCAGAAAGCTCGAGGGTGAAGCTGCTGTTGAGAACTGAACGGACAAACTTACAGTCCCTTTAGTGGAAAAGATAATTTCTGGTTTCTTTTGGAGCGGGTTGTTTGCATCAGAGCAAAAGATCAATGTGTGGTTTTCATTTCAAAACAGTTTTTGTACGGCCTTAAGCTAAAGGTTTTTTTACTTCCTGTTTGGAAACTAAGCTACTTTTATTTTGATAGAAAATAATGAACTTCTGGTAGATCGAAGGTTAAGACACTAACTACTACACCACAGAAACAGGAAGTGGTTAGGGATCACAAACTGAAGGGAACAGTCACAAAGGTGTCGTTCTTTTCCATCACTGTGACGACAGGAAAAAAATGATGCATTCATTTCTGAGCGTAACCCAAGAAACAGTCCAAGCTTAAACTCAAAAATGTAATTTGCTTGTCGGGTTAAAAACTCTGACATGACTTCCACGTTGTTTCTGAATAATCTTCTGACATTTGGAGAGAAAAACAGGAATTATCTTTTCATTTTTTGCCATCAATGGCGGCTTTCGTAAATCCAACTGTGGCTCAACAGACAACTTCACCCTCGAGCGGGAGGAAGAGGAGGAGCTTGGAACCAACATGGCCGCCCCTGTGGGTGCCCCTTCCTGTATCACTCCCTACTTTCCCTTCTTCTTCTTCTTCTTCTTTCATTGATATCAACAGCAGACGTCAATGACAGACACATTTCGTCATTGATGGAAACCCAATCAGACCTCTTATTTCAAACGAGCTAAAGTAAGTGAGATGACTTACTTTGAAGACTTACTGAAGCATCTCCACAGACGTGTTGGGAAACGTAGAGTCTCTGTAACGTGGCGGCGGTGTGGCCTTAATATTTGTGACTCTCTTTGTGCAGTTTTTTGTGTCTTTTGAGTGGCCGTCGCCTCGTGTGTGCTGCTTTGTGCTTCTGACTGTGGCGCTCTGTGCTTTGCAGTGTTTCAGTGTAGCACCTCAGTGTTTGTTGTCGTCTATCTTTGATTTAATTTTACAGTGTAAAGTTGTATTTTTTTATTTTTTTAAATCCTTTGAAAAGCCAAGACCCCAACACCCTCCCTCATCTCTCATCCCCATTCTTTCTGTTCCTATTTCCATCCCCAATTAGACTCTGCTGGGAGTGTTTGATTTTCAGATGAGATGGGCTCTCTTTGTCTGAGGGGGAAAAACAGTTTCTATTTATAACTCGGCCTGCAACTTGCCCTCTGGACTGGGGGAGCTATTTCCAAAAGCTCTGTCTCTGTTTATTCATGCCTGTTTGATTTTAATTTAATTTTTTTAATCGATCAAGCCTCTCTGCGAGCGTTTGTCTCAGTGTGTTTGTCCCCAGTTTGAATCCTGTATTTGCATCTTAATTGGGCAGAGATTTGCTGGTGGACCCTTCTTAGCGTTCTGTTTACACACGAGCGTTACTTCTCCCTGCCTCTCTCTCGCTCTCTTTAACACGTTTTTAATCACGCAAAGTCTAATGAATCTCATTTATTTTGTTTACCAGGAGATGAGTAAGGGCTTCTATCATTAATATGGTTTTGTTAGCGTTTCAGCTGTCTCTCGTCTCCTTCTCCTGCTAATACAGAAAACTGAAGGGGAGCACAAAGGCAATCAGTTATTTAGATATTTAGCCTGTTTTGGTGTGTAGACATCTTAAACATCGGGACAACGCGCCTCAGCCTCCTCAGGTTGTTCTAATGTGAAGTCAAGACATCCTTGCAACGGGAGCTGACATAACAGCAAAAATCTTCATTAGAGATCGACTGTGTGAGCATGATTCTCATGATTAAGATCTACAAAAAAGATAGAGAGAGAAGGATACTTAAAGATCACATTTTTAAACGATAAGTTTAAGAGGCACTCATCCACTCACCGCTGTAAGAGTTCACCTCAGCATGACATTTTGTCTGACTGGTGCTCTTCATATTCTCAGCTCAGTGTCGTCGTTATCTGGTAAAATAGCAGATAATGACCTGGCTGGTCTGAATAAATGGAGAGCTATGACTCATTTGATTTTAAACACACAACAAATATTTGAAAGGGGGAAGCTTTAAAGCCAAGATGGTGTAGATGCACTGCAAAAACACAAATCTTACCAAGTGTATTTGTCTAATCTCAAGCAGAAAAAGCGACATTCACCTGAAGAGTCCAGATAAACATCTTATTTCAAAATCTTACAACCCAAAAATATGACCCCGGATTGCTCATAACGAGTCAAACTGCCGCCATGAAATCTTCTTAAAACAGGACACTACATCATTTTAAAGCAAAGGTCGTCACCGTGTTCTCACAGCCTGTCATAAAACTCCTTCTACACATCCATCCCTTTACATTTAGAACCTCACTCCTCACAGTTTCTCTTCATCCACTCATCTCATTATCATTCTACCCCCTCCACCCCCGAGCCTCAGTTGGAGGAGTCATCAACTGCTGAGGCCAGAAGTAGTTCTGACAGTGTTTTTGTGTGTGTGTGTGTGTGTTGTGTGTGTGTGTGTGTGTGTGTGTGTGTGTGTGTGTGTGTGTGTGTGTGTGTGCTGTGTGTTGTGTGTGTGTGTGCTACTGGTGTGCCCCTCCGTCTCGCCACGTACCTGCTGTAGGTGTGAGTCGCTCCATGAAGGACAAAGTTACCAAGCCCACTGCCATGGCCCAGGGTAAAGTCGCCCACATGATCGAGTGGCAGAGCTGGGGCAAACCATCCGCAGGGCCGATGGGGGTGGCGGGGCACACCAACCTGCAGAGGGAAAAAGAGAGGAGGCTGGAGAACGACGCTTACAGCGACCTCAGTGACGGAGAGAAGGAGGCCCGCTTCGCTGCAGGTGAGGGTGCACCTGAGACCTGAACCTACAGGTGATACAGAGTCTTTAAATCATGAAAAAACACAGAAAACAAGAAGAAATATTCTGATAATTACGAGGCTAAAGACCAGCTACCTGCCTGTTAGACATGCATCAAAATCATTTGACGCATGTGGGAATTAAAACAAGTGTCACAAGTCTCAAGTTTCATAAACAAAGGTGGAGGACCAACATGCAGTTTAACAAAAATATGTATTAAACAAAAGGTCCAAAAGGATCAAAAACAAAAGTCCATCAAAAGTCCGAAAACAAAACCTAGCCACGAGGAAAATGAACATCGACAAGGAACACGGGAAGAGTCTGACAATGAACTGACACAGGAGGGAAGAAACACAAAGACTAGACACAGGGGGCATTCAAACACAGGTGAGACAGACAAGACACAGGTGAAGACAATCAGAAACGGAGGGAAACACACAAAGGGAGGACGTAACACCAGACTACAAAATACTACAAAATAAAACAGGAAACACTAAAATCAGGAACATGAACAGGAAAATACACACAGGGAATAGAGACACATAGGAAATGAACACAAATTAAGGAATAAAAAAATTAAACAGTAAATCATGATATCAGACGTCCCTAATGTCCTTAAAAAAAAAAAACAAGTAGGGTTAGCGGAGGGGGGTTCAGGGAGCAAAGATTTAGAATGGATTTATTTCCATACATCTCTGGACTGAGTGTACTGTTTCTAACGTCAGTACCACCGTGGTCAGCTAACAGCGATCTGACTCCCTCTCTAGGCATCATGCAGCAGTTTGCGATCTCTGAGGCGACTCTGTTCGGCTGGAACTCGATGGACGGGGACAGTATGGGAGCCGGATCCAACCAGGGCAGTGTGGCTCACCTCAGTGAGGTCAACCAGGAGAGCATCACGAGCAGAGGTACTGCAGCTTAATCGCTTCCATCAGTTTGTTCTGCAAACAGTTTCTCAGTGTGAATGTTAGATTCAGGCTCGGAGGGTTTGTGACAGTAGACCGCTGCAATTCTCAGTTGGAAACGTTTTAACTTGATGGCAAATAATCTGTCTTTACCGCAAGAAGCTGCAATGGTCACACACATTCAAGAGAACAATCATGTTTTGTATTGTGCGTAAATGCACAGTTTGGGAACATTAGAGCCCCACTGGAGACTGAAAACTGCCACGTCAGTTATTCTGCTGACCAGCTGTGAAGGACGTTTGGAGGGCAGACGCACAGCTGCACATTCATGCCCTTCACTTCCGCTGGTTACTCCGTCAAAAACACCAGAATTTACATGATGTCATCAGAACACATTTACTCATAATCTAGAGGGAAAGGTGTATTCTAACGAGGAAAGCAGTTGTATGAAAAGAGGTTAAGAAAATGTTTGTTTTACAACGTCGGTTTTAAATTCACGTCCGAGCCTCAGGTGATGACACGTCGGTTTAGTTTAGTCGTACATAGGATGACACAACAAAGAGAAAGGAAGGAAAGAGGATCAGGAAACCCTGTCTGACCTCACAGGAACTGCCATATAAGGTCATAAAAACATTTTTTGGTGGCTTAGTTTCTGTTTTGTTTGAAGCGCATTAAAAAACATTTGAAACCTGGACTTAGATGTTTTTCATTTCACTTCACAGTTAGACTGTGAATGGTTTCTGTGTGAGTTCTTGCTGGTGTTTAGCAATGCAGAGCGCCGTTCAGCCCTGAGGGAGCCTGGAGGTTAGCACAAGGACTTAGCCTCTCTCTCATTAACAGCACCATATGTGCCCTCCTCTGTGCTTTATCTAGCACACAGTGCCATCACACACGTACTGAACACATGCACGAGTCATTAGAAGAAGATACTAAATATCAACATCAGGACTGAGGGACTGTTTCTCCTCGATAGTCTGTTCCACTGTTTCCCACCTTCATTGGTTATAATGATAATGACAGGCTTATCTCACTCTAAATGAGGATATCAGTTTGTTAGTTTATGAATAAATACTTATGGATTTATAATAAGAGCTTCTTAACAATGCAGAAGGTGATTCAATAAACGACTCGCTCTGAGGCTGGACTGAAGTCACTGTTTTGTTTGGTTAGGTATAAAACAATCCCATTACTGCTGTTCTTTCTGTTCTTTTCCAATATTTTACATCATGGAACAAAGTGTGCTTGTTAATTATTCTTTAACTGTTCTTCTTTTTTGTTGTTGCTCATTTCCCCTGATCCCCTGTTTATGTGCCTGAAGCTGTGCATTTGTTTGGTTTGAGTCAAACCAGAAATAACAGAAGGGAAAATATAATCTTTGAACATTTTCTTTCACACCGATAAAAATGTTTATTTCTGTGTCTGAAAATCTCTGTGGTTTAGTAAAATCAACAATCCTTTTCAGAGTGGTTACCCAAAATGTGCCGTAACTAAGCTCAGCCGTCATCACGTCTTTGTACATTAATATTGATTCTGCGACGGTGTCATATTGGGGTCCCGGTCTGTGAATTTACATTGTGTTTCATTGCTGAAGCATGCCACAGTAGGAGCTCCACATGAAGACACAGACACACACACACACACACACACACACACACACACACACACACACACACACACACACACACACACACACACACACACACACACACACACACACACACACACACACACACACACACACACACACCCACACACACAGAATAGGCCTTTTGTTTTCAGTGTAGAGGTTCTCAAACAAACGCTTCCTAATCTTTAGTATCAGAGCTTCTACTATTTCTAAAATATGTTGTTTTTGCTGCCATGTCAAACTCGATATATTATTAATTGTAAATGAACAGGACCCAGTTGTTTAAAAGTAATCCAACATGATTTAAGGGACCAGGGAGGATTAAATGTTGCAAACAGATTGTTCAAAAGAAAAACGGATTACATAATCAGCGTAATCAGAGAGGATCAGGTTATCAAATCCTGGTTTTAATCCGGATTAAATCTCCAGTTTGTGTTGTTCAAACTGTTGGAGTAGGATTGTGATAACTTTGATCCCAGAAAACAAAACCTGGATCATCCTCAAACAGGTGGGGTGTTTAAAAAGGCGTTATTTGCATTCCAGGCAGGATGCACTTAAGATTTATTGAGTCTTTAAACTGAAGAAGTTCTCCCTGTGTCACACTTCTTCCATCTGTTTCTCTCCACAGACCAGATACTCCACCACTCCTCTGCGGATGTCTGGCCTCACACCTACGTCTCACAGGGCCTGTACTGCCTGTCGTCCACAGACGCCTGGGACCCAATCACCAGCCAACCCTCGGGCGTGGCCTCACCTGGTGGAGGCTCCTACATTATGGCAGCTGGTGAGGATTGAGTATCTTCTCTGTTATCCTGTCCATACACCTGAATATGTCTCTGAAGTGTTTTTATGTCTGTTCCAGGTGGCAGCAGTGGAGCAGGGGGTACACCTGCTGAGGGCTACGAGGGGACAGTAGGCAGTTACCTTCAACAGCACCAGACTCATCTCACCCTGCAGCAGCACAACCAACTCCAGCAGCTGCAACATCTCCACCAGTACCAGCAGCAGCAGCTCCTGCAGTACCAACAGCAGGTCAGCACACTGACTCTTCATTTACGCTGAAGGACAAAAATATCAAAATATTAATATTTAATTTAACCCACTAGTAATTCTGCCGACTAGCGAAGGTGAGGACGTTTAATCTTTGCATGTATTTAATAAACAAACACACTGGGCCTTATCCAACAGAATTGCGCCATTTACCTAAATGTGTTGTTTGAAACAATACTAACATGAAGACAAGAACACACATACAGGTATATCGACACAACTCTACAATTCACTTATCAGACGCTTTTATCCAAAGCGACGTACATCAGAGAGTAAGAACAACACAAGCAAGGATCTAGAAAAAAGGGAACAGTCAGGAAGAGCAAACGATCAGCTTTGAGTCCGATTGGACACAGGTGCTGACAGGAAGTGACCAGAGGCAAAGCACAACATTGAGGGCAGTTCTTGAGAGCTCTAATCAGTATAGAAACCATCTTATAAGTCGTCATTACCATCATCATCATCAATAATATGGAGACCATCATCATTAAGTTAGTAGGTATTCATGAAAGAGCTGGGTCTTTAGCTTTTTCTTAAAGGTGCAGAGGGACTCTGCAGATCCAATGGAGTTTGGAAGTTCATTCCACCACCGGGGGGCGACAGAGGAGAAGAGTCTAGTTAAAGACTTAGGACCCTGGTACACAGGTGTCAAGGTGCCTCCTGAGTGATCCGAATAGTTCAAACAAAGAAATTAAAGTTCACATGTTTCCACTTTGAATTAACAGGCCTAACGCCCTGTGAACTGGTTGGATGTGTGGGCTGTAAATATTGGCTAAAAGTAAGCTTCGGAGCCTCCAGTTCTCAGGCTGCTTAGAGGTTTTCTGCAAATGAAGTGAATCACGATGAACCATGACATCCAAAAAGAGTTCTCCAGCTTTCTCGGTCACTCGTGCATTAGTACATCTCAGAGCTCATTAAAAAATGGAGGGTTATGAAATAATAACTGGAAAAAGGTCGGGGACTGTGTCTCAGAAAAGGGTGTACTGATCCGGGACCACAATGGAAATGAGCCTGTTAGCTTTACCGTGTGGTGCCCCGTGTGAAGCAGACTATTGAATATATTAAATTACATTTATAATAACGCTCTTTTCAATCAGTCAGTCAATTTTCTGAGCATCAGTCTGGGCTGAAGAGCCGGAGACATTTCCCTAATGCTCTCTGCTGCACCATAATTGAAAGGAGTGTTCAAAGCAGAAGCAGACTATTATGAGAGACAAGAAGGAGGCACAAAAAATGGAAAAGGTTGGCAAAAGCTGGAGGAATAGAAGTGCTTTGTCATGTTTGGCATGACTAGGCATCATTCTCCGTTATTGAACAACTACAATTGTCTGTGGGCTCTAGTTGGTGGCAACAAATGAACAGAAAAACACTGTTCAGCCATTGATCATGATCAACAACCAAATCAAAAATTTCAAAATATATTTGTTTAATTTTTTTCTGAATGCCAACTGATTCTTTCTCTGTTTCTGATTCCAGCCCATGGAGCACAGGCCACACAGTGCCTCCCATTCCCTCCAAGCCACTCCCAACAGCACCATCCACAGTCTCGGTCCTCCCACCCACCCTCGGCTAGCTGACCTGTGGGGAGCTGCGCAGGTTGAGGCACACCATGTAGGCAATCGCCTTCTGAATCCAAATGGTCAGATTACAGACTCTGCGGACTAGATTTAGCAGATTGTGGGAAAGCAGCTATGACAATTTTCAAGGGCTGAGTGCTGAATGAGTCTATATCTATACAGTATCGTAAGCATCTACATGTAGTGTGTGTTACAGAATGAGCGAGGTCAACATTTTATACAATGCAAGACAGCATGTCTTATAATGCATTTTATACTCTTTTTCTGTTGTAGGGTTCTAAGGTTTATCTAATCTGATCTCATATTTCAGGCACGTGTCTTCAAAGGTGAAAAAAGTTGATTTTCATAGTGGATGTTAATATTATGCAAAGCCTTTTTGGTCATTTTCCATGCGTGCTTTCATCCTGGCTAATCTGTTTTTGTTTTCTGGATCTGGCTTTGTTTATACCAGCAGGCACATTAATCACACATCAGTAGTGCAGTGAATGATGGGAGAAACTACCAGGGGAGTCGCTAAGGTAGGAGACAGGCTAGAAACCTGCATGGAGCACTGCCAAAAGTCTGCATGATAGCCAAACATGGACCTGATGAATTTTGACAACGGTCACCCTTATAACTGCCCAGTCTTCAGGGTAGCATGCTGGAAAGTCCGCAAGTTTGCAACTCTAGGCATTTGGATTCAGCATCTATGTCTGTGGTGCTCGTCTAAGTATCTGTTCTTTCTCTCTGATGTCCTGCACAGGCAAACCAAACTGTGGTGGGGACAGGGGAGCTCGTATTCTGCCTGTCCTTCTTTCTTTGTCTGTCTCCTCTTTCTATGAATGATGCCAGCATTAGGAATTGAACATTTGTCAAGTTTTCCAGTCCAACAAAAATGATTAGAAATGAAATGAGCAAACTTAACTGGTTGCAGGTGGACATAGTCCAGCAGATGAGCGGACAGATGGCGGAAATGGTCGGAGGAGTGGTAGAGACGGTCGGAGAGGAGCCGGAACTCGAATCTGAAGTGATCCCAGAGCAGCATGAAGAGGAAGAGGAGCTGACAAAGGTGAGTTACTACTATGACCTTTAAAGCTTCTCCTTCAAAGTCTTCTTTGGAAGAAGTAAAGACTAGAGAAGAGACAGAGAATGGCTAAAAGTTTCATCTATATTAATGAAGATCCTGGCATGGATGCCTTAAGGAGTACCTTTGTTGTGTTAGCTAATACCAGGCGATAACAACACACTATGTAATAGTTAAACAGATGGAACATGCACGATACTGTCGGTGTGATTGATTTTCATTTCACAAAAACAAGACAAAGTTGCTAATAAACACTATAATGTACCGCTTTAACTATGCTGACTTTTTGTTAACGCACAGAGCAGCCATCTTGGATTTTAAACTCTGGTTACTGAAGTTCTTCTGAGTCAGAGTTTTGACTTCAGCGGACGTTCCAGATGATGTATCAGATCGGAAACTCTGAATATTTTACTTACGAGATCTAAAGAGCGCACCATTAGCCTAGAGCAGCATAACAAGGGTCTCAATGTCAAGCCACCACTACTACAAGCTTAACTATTAAGAAAATGTACAAGGCTGTGTTTAAGGGTAGAGAGGATGAATGCCTACAGAACTGAAACTGGGACATGAATCCACAGGAGACAGGTCTGATATATGAAGGCTCTGCCTCCCATATTACTTATGGAGTACCTCCCCAATCAGTTGGTTTTTATTAATCAACAAATCTGAGTAATAACTAATGCAACCTTTTTTTTTAAAAAGAGCTTTTTGTGCCTTCATGTAGAGATAGGACAGTGAATAGAGTCGGAAATCAGGGACATAGAGAGTTGGGAATGACATGCGGGAAAGGAGCCACAGATTGGATTCAAACCCGGTCCGCACTAGGCTACCGGCACCCCCAACTAATGCATCATTAAGATTTGATTCTGAAAACAATGGATTAAAGATGGTCACAAAGTTAGATTTAAGGACATGTGAACACTTTTTTTGAAACTCTTCTTCTCTTACAGGTAGAAGAGGTTACATTAACCTTGGAGCCAGAGCCATGCTCTTTGACCCCATCCCCTCTGAGAGAGGACGCCTCCTCTACCAGAGGTTCCAGTCCAGGATTCCCAGCACAGACCACTGAATCTGTGGCAGGGAGGAAACCGTTCGACGTCACGCCCTGCGTTGTCCAACTGCTGGAGGAGAAAGAGGAGGCAGAAAAGAGCTCTATTGTTGTTGTTGCGACCAACTGATTCACAGAGGACCAGACGAAACTGTCAAAAAACAGTGAATAAATACTTCAATAATCAATCAAGCTATTCTATCCCCAACCCCAACACCCTCCCAACTATTTACCCACCGGAAGTCAGAGGAAATATGGGAAGACTTTTTCAGACGTGGGATGTAATGTACACAAACTAAATGCCAAGAAGAAGGACGTATGTGATATGGAACACATGATGTTTAACGCAGACAAGAGACTTGCTGAAACAAACCGTATGGAGATTAGATGGATTCACATAAAGTCTGGACCTATCAGACCAAAGAACCAGGACGGAACAGATAGATGTGGGGTGAGGACAGATAGGGCCTATTTAAATATTCAGTGCAATACAACAAACATGGACTCAATAAAACTTGGGTACAGTGTTTGCAAATAATTGTAAGTGGTTTGTTCAAGTTGCTCGAGCGCAGGAAGAAGCTTTGTTTCATCTGAGCAGCTCTGCAGGACCTCGTAACAGAAAAGTGTTCTATTTGCTGATTGGTGCATTTAGCTTTGATTGACAGCTGGTCTGAGCCCAACATGAGATGTTCTGTAAAGACCACGCAGACCGATCTGTTGCTCGGATTGATCGTGCCGAACCTACTTTGAGTCATTTGCAAACACACGATATGGACACAACCAAAAGAAAGTGCATGCTTTTTAACAGTGACCTAGCCCTTACAGTATAACACAGTATACAAAGTAATAATATATCAAATTGCTTTTTATAAAAACAAAAAAAATCCAATAAACTGATGTGTATTAGTATGAATGTAAGACTGTATGTATGTATGAATGTATCTTTGTTTGTGTTAAATATATATATTCTGGGAAAGTGATCTTCTTGGTGCTGTTCTGTGTCACTAAAGCGCACGCACACACATATTTGAAAACTGTGTATTTACTGTGAACTTTATTTATGGTGCTTTCATCTTTGCACAACATCCTGGAAACGTACCAACATGTTCAGGGTGAGCTGAATGTTTGCATGCAAACTGCCACATTTCCCCCCAGACTTTTTCTTGCCAGGGCCCTAGTACATTTTTCCTGTGAAGTGAGCGGATGTGAGAACACATAAGGAAATATTCAGGAAAATTCACCTGGAGGGAGTGGGAGGGAGGGGGTTTAGATCCACTCTGTGTGACCACCTGACTCATGGCCGGAAACAATGAGGGAGGCCACACACAGATGAAAGGTGATCATTTGAACTTTTTAGATAACAAAGGTGATCTGTAAGTATGAGGAAGCAGTCAGTGAAAATGTGATGTGAAGTGTTGTGAGGGGTGACGGCAGCTGAGAGAGACAGAGGATGCTGAACAGGGAGGCCTAAGTGCCAATCAGAAGATCAGGCCAACTCCAATCACCTGGAAAGAGCACAACAAGACTAGAGATTGGATGCAAGAGGGAGAGGTGGTCACACCTGGAACCCGTGCACGACCACAGACTGTATAGCACCCGATGGTTGTGATCATGTGGCATTGATATAAAAGCAAACAACTGCCATCAGGTGTGAGTAGCCCTGTACCTATCCAGAAGCATATATGTGTAGCCTGACGTGCACCTCCTCAAAATGTAACTGTAGCCCTGTGATTGGTCTACATTTTCACATCAGGAGATACCAAGTCTAATTAATCTCTGTGTTTAACGTAGCCTAGCTAGTAGTGTGAGCTAACAATGCTATTAAGTCTTACAATCCATCTCCTCTCTTTTTCCTATTTGCGTTAACTGCAGAATAAGCAACTGCTGACCAACATTAACCATCTCCAACTCCAACATAAGATGCTCGGATTCAGTCGCCATGGTTTTCCTGTACACAAACAAACAATGTGATGTAACTAGCATAGAAAACCTCACTGTCAACAAGGGTTTGAAGGCAAATCTGTCCTCCTTTAGACACACGGGTTGACAAAGATTTTCACAGACTGGGCATGACTTTACGATCTGTCTGCTGTTTGAAGTGCAGAAGTTTCTTCAATGCGGTGTGGTGATAGCTGAAACACTTGAATGATCGTCTTATCTGCCTCATTCATGAAACTAAAGCCCCCCTCATCGTCTGAAAACAGGTAAGTGCTCTTGTTGGTTAAAGTGCTTTCATCTTTTTGAGCTGTCTCAGAGGCTCTGTGTGTGTGTGTGTGTGTGTGTGTGTGTGTGTGTGTGTGTCTGTTTCACTACGTCAGAGTGTGGTGTGTTTGTTTTGAGTATTTCTAAAATACATTTGAATAAATTAAAGTAACGCTGCAGAACAGATGAAGTCCCTGAAGGCACCATGCTTTAGTGACTTTGTGTGAACGGTGAAGACGAGTTGTGTGCAGTTTTGACTTAAAGACGAGATCTTGAGGTCAAACCTGAAGGTCATACAAAGGGAAGGTCGTTTTTTTCAGCACAAGACAAGATATGGAGACATGACAGTTCAGACCTCTGGTGGTATCAAACATTGTTTTACATATTTACAGCTCCCCCCCCTCACTTTATTATCTTTGCAAGAAATGCACAGCTTAAAGAATGCTTCGATATTTATTTGTTATATAACTGTACATATTTCTCTGTTTTAAGACCTGAGACAAAGAGCAGAGGTCATCATTGGCCATTTGTTTGAAACTTTACAGAAAATTAAAAAATGTGTTGAACACCAGCCAGAGAGAAAGGACGGCTTTTCTGTCTGATTTAAATCTGAATGTTTTTGTTTCAGTGAAGCGTATGAACTTTTAACTCCTGTACAGAGCTTTAGATAGATTTGTGTTGATTTTGGCGCCCCCTGTGGACAAATCTGTACATCTTATCTCTTCACTGATTTTGTCCTGTACATGTGTAAGTTGTGTTTTTTCTGACAGATTCTTATCCTGCTTTCTTTAAACAGTCCAATGCATCAAATATCCAGAATCTTTTCTGTGTAAACGGTCACAAAGGCTGTTTTCTGCTGTTCATCACTTGTGTCCCTCCAGGGATGCTAACACACTGGATGACTGCTGCACAGTTTTAAAGGACTCATATCGCACCGCCTGATTCATCTCATCCCGACCTACAGGCGGAAGTTAAAATCTGCTGCTAAGCCGGAAGTGAAGGAATGCACCGAGCTGCAGACACAAACCTGAATGAACTCACTGACACATCTTATATCAGGACATGTGTGTGCACATACAACAAGTTAAGCTAAGCTAAGCTAATAGGAGCTACACCGAGAAGCTTTTCATCCAACGACCCTGCGACAGTTTGTTGATTGAAGTCTCGCATCAGAAGCTTCATATCCTGAAATAATCTCATCCTGACTTCTCTATATCGAGAAGTTTTATTAATGAATATAAAATTATTTATTTAAGTTTTTTTTTTACTGGCAACAGGCCTTCTGGATAAAATTATCATTATCTATCTAAAAAAAACTTAAATAAATAATAATGTCAACATACATCATCGTCATCATTTCACATATCGATGTCAGATAAGCTGTCAGTCACAGTCATGGACGACTTCCATTAGTCGGTAATTATCTCGATTTCTGACGCACGGCGCTCGTCACATCTGCTGGTTTGTTTCTGAAATCTCAGCTTTGGTATTTTGAAGGATTATTTTTTTTTTGTTAAATCTTGAAGGTGTCCTTGTTGAGGTAACTGGGTAAAAAAAAGAGAATATCTGCAGTGGGTGTTCAGCTGTCGTCAGCCGCCTTCAGCTGCGCCATCTATCAACCTAAGCGTGATGAGATGAGCTCGGAGGCTGCATCCACAAGGTCAGCGCACAGTTTGGAGGTCGTTTTGGGGCTTTGGCCAATCTTCCACAGCGGATTGAGCGGCTCCATTAGTCTGCTGTTATCCAGAAGGCCTGTTGCCAGTAAAAAAAAAAAAAAAAAAAATCAATATCTCCAGCTGTCGTCTGATAGAAACCGTTCTCAAAGACGAATTAACGATGAAGTAAAGAAGAAATCCTACACAGAGCGGGGGCAGGAGCAACAGAATCCACATTTTCATTGTTCGTTTTTTAAAGATATTTTGAGTGAGTCTGAAAAAATAAGCATTCTTTCATTTTTACCTTTACAACCTCAAAATGAAAAAGTATCACAATGAAAAATAAAAATAAGAAAAAGGGTTTTATCAGCGTTTTTATTGCCAGAGAATTATTTTTTTATTTTTTTATGATTTGAGATCAATTTAATTTCTTTAAACAGAATCATAATAAACCATAATAAAGCCCTGTTATGAACCTTCCTGATCGTACCGTCAGTGGAGTGAATCATTACATCCCTGTTTCCATGACAACTCTTGGTACCCTTCTTTTAGCCTCCATGTTGTTTTAGAAGGTTATTATTACCCAAGACCAAAAAATGACACCAGGAGTAATGAGACGATTGTTTTAAGTAAATGTTTTGAAGCAGCCGCAGCAGCTCAACCGTTCAGGGTTCGATCCTTGAAAGTGTTCGAGTGGATGACAAACAGAGCGACGAGGAAGAGAGAGAGAGAGGGGGCAGTATCAAAAATCTTCACATTCAGCTAAAGACCGACGGGGGGGCGGAGTCAATACCTTTTTTTTTTTTTTCAGTTTTGGTCCTTATTCATGTTCAGTTTGTTTTAGCCTTCTGTAAAATAAGTTCCTGTCCTACTCCTCCTGTCAGAGTTCAAACCCTCAGAGAAATCCTCTCAGGGAAAGAAGAAGTCCGAACAACACGAGGGGAGGGGGAGATGCTTCTGTGTAGCAGCATAAACTGCAGTCACCATTTTTATGAGGCGGGTAAAAGGTCAGCGAGTGAAGGTAAGACAGGAAGTTATTTTACAAAAGGTTAAAAACAAGTTAACGGTGATAAGGCCGGATCAGCACAAAGAGATCAGAGAAATGAGACAGAATCAGGAAGGGAGAGAGAGATGCACAATCTTCAAATAACAACAGATAAACATTCAGACCTTTAAAGTCGCTTCAAGCTAACACACTTTGCTCTGCCTTTAAGGTGACAATAAGAGGTAAACACATTAAGAAGAGAAGAAAACACTCACACCATTATAAAAGTTTTCCATTATAAAAAAATATTACCATCACTCATGACTAATCTAAACCATTGGCTCGTCATCACTGTCTTCATCCCCCTCGAGAAGTCCCTGCAGGGCCGTCAGGGTGGAGAGAGGGATGGCGGGAGAAGGAGGAGGCGAGGAAACAGGAGGAGTGGAGGAAGAAGGGACGGGGGGAGGAGTGGAGGAGGGGGGGAGGGTGAGGGTGCTGTTGTAGCTGCAGCTCATGCTGGACGAGCTGCTACAGCTGCTCTCCTCCACCTCCAACTTCACACCCTCAATACACACCTCTGTTTCACTCTCTGGATGAGGGTGTTGGTGGTGGAGGTGAGGGGGGGAGGGAGGAGGAGGAGGCTGGGGATCAGGAGAAGGAGAAGGAGAAGGGATGGAGGACGGAGAGGACGGAGCAGTGGGAGAGGACGGTGGAGCTTTAGCCACAGAGTTGTGGGTGATGATTTCTCGCAAGCTCGCAAGAGGAGGACGGAGCCGGACGCCGGAGCGCGTGGAGCCCTCGATGGCCTTCTGGAGCTGGAGGAGGGAAGGAAGGAAGGAAGGAAGGAAGGATGGGAGGGCAGAGAAGAAAAAAGTGTTGGAGAAAAGGATTTAAGACAAGGGGGATACGGAACAAGAGAAGCAGAAAGAGAAAACGACCCTTTGCTTCCCTCATTGGTTAGCTGTTCGACTCGCACAACACTACAGGCATTCTGGGTAATAGTCAGACTTTGGGAAAGGGTGCAAGAGGGCAGAAAACAACGAGAGGATTGGGACAACTTATGGTCTTGCACCCTTTAGCGAGAACGTGCAGATACGGGGACAAGGCCACATTGACAAAGTCTGACGCTTTGTCCGCCATCTTTGATTTCAGCAGCATCTCTTTTACGTCATGTCTTGACTCCTGAGGTCATTCCATACTCTCTGTATGACAGGGGAAACATATCGCTATGGCGATAAGACAAACTGGAAGATTTCAGGGGCAAGACGTCGGACAAATGTTCTAAAAAAATGTGTGAAAGAGCTGATAGAGAAACAAGGTAGAGAAACAGCTAGACGTCTGGCAAAGATCGAGTCACAGAGGAATAAGTAAATGATGGGATGAAGGGATAATAAATTAGATCCAATGAGGGAGGAGGGACACTGGAAGGATGGAGACATTAATGAGGAAAGACAGAACAAAATAATAAAAGGAAAGGCTGAAACATTCAGAGAGGAAAATCGATTATGCTAACAAAATACTCGTACATAATTCAGAGAGCTTCATGAGCACATCACGTTTTTATCACCTCACAAAGTCAAAAAGCAGCAAAAGAAGACTTTGAAAAGTGGACTTGACTCAAAGGAAGAGGGCTCTTAACAGTAAAAGCAGAGGTGAAGCTCTTACCTCCTTCAGGGCGACCACCCCCACCAGTTTGCCGATACTGGTCACATAGGCATGGCTGAGCCCCAGCAGTGAGAACAACGTGTGGGTCTGTGGAGGGAAAAAAGGGCACGCGTCACATTATGATAAACTTCTCCCTCTCAGTCTGTGAATCCAGACTTTTTACAGGCTCGTCCGTCAGCTCCGTCTGGACACAATGACACAGAGAGATGAGAGGCGACTGGCTCTAAATGAAGCGCTGGAAGAGAAAGTCACTGGGAGTGTTTTTTTCTGTTCATACCCGGGCTGAGGTCACACTCTGGATGAGCTCTTTGTATGCATCAGCACACTCAAAGCCTTCTTCTGCACATGAATAAGCAGAATACTCGGAGTATTACCATGACAATGAAATGACACTGATGACAGAATAAACCATCACAAGCTGTTTACAAGCATGCCAGGAGTATCTGCAAATCCTGGATCACCTTCAGATTTGTCATAATGAGGAGTGTGAGCGTTGTTCTGCTGGCTTTGTATCGCAGAAGAAGAAGAATGGAGGTTCATGTATCAAACGCTCCACATGAAGAGACGTCTCTTCATGAAGAGTTCTGCTCACTCTTAAGCTGTTTGTCTTCATTGAGCGCGATGGCGCTGTGAGAATAAATCCAGGTGTTGAGTGTTTTTAAACGTGTCATTATCCTCCCCCCCCCTCGCACTGTCAAGGTAACCCACATCCTCAGAGAATGAAATGTTACAGAAGTAAACAACAGAAAAGAGCAGACGGAGAGACATTCAACAAAAGACTGGCAGACTGCTGG
Organism: Labrus bergylta; assembly: GCF_963930695.1. NCBI lineage: Eukaryota > Metazoa > Chordata > Actinopteri > Labriformes > Labridae > Labrus > Labrus bergylta. Next base: position 1,364,921 of record NC_089213.1, on the reverse strand, counting down.
AGGTGCTCAGAAGCTCCATTTATATGCTTATTTGCTTGACTAACAGCTGTGATAAGAAGCACACACACTCCGGTCCACGGAGAATTTGTGCAGTAAGTAAAAAAAAAAAAGAAACGACTGCAGGCGAACGAGCCGAGTCATTTCATGCAAATGATGAAGAAATGAGTCAGACACATTTGTTTGAGAATGGGAGAAAATTACAACATTTCATGAGTTTCTTTAATCATGACTTGGCATGGGTTCTTTTTTAAATGAAGTCGTGTTTGAGTAATGGAGTTGTTGGATGAATGATAATGAGTTCAGGCTTCCAAAAAAGTGACTTTCATTGTGTTTGAGCTTTAATTAACTTGTGTTTGCTGGAGACATTTTTTAAAAGCTCTACATGAGCTGTACGTGTGACGTGCGCTCCACCTCTAAGAAAGTGTCTGGAATAAAAGGTTCAACTGTCGTCCTGCGTGACGATTTCTATTGTGTTTATTTATGGAACAATATCCCACCGTTTTCTGTAAATGCATGATAATGACCCTCACAGCCAGCCTGCTCTGTGTCGCTATGTTTCCCAGCACAGCGTGGAATCAGCTTTCAAAACACGATGAATGGGGATGAAGTTTTAAAGATAAAGATAAAGATAAACTTTATTGATCCCCGTGGGGGAAATTTGTACATTACAGCAGCTCCAGAAAACAGGGGACGGGAATATACTTATTAAAAATAAAAAAATCGCGCCAGGTAGGCGTGCAGCGTGTGATGGTGGCGGCGCCTTTGTCAGTATTTTAAATCGGTATATTGATCCCCACAGTGTTTAAGACTCAACGCTCTTTTTGGATGTAGAAACAGGTTTTTAAAGTGCGTCTTATACACCAGATTTTACGGTACACAATGTGTTAAAAGCATAGACTCTAAAGAGAAATAGACAGCACGCTTCAACCTTCATGCGTTGTACAAAGATGAAGCCAAAATAAACGTGTGACGGGCGCTGACATGTTGAGTATTTGGAACCAGAGTTTGCAAAATGGGGCTGGTGGGACTTAACCCTTAATTAGTTCCTTTTCTTGGACCATTCATGCTCTGGAATAATAATAATAATAGACTTTATTTGGCATGGACGTCACAGATACATTGGACGAACCAGATGCATTGTTTAAGTGTTTTAGCAAGCATGCTAGTTCTCAACACCGGTCCACAGGAGGAATAAACAATGAACCTCTTTGAATCCTTGAAAAATGGTCAAGCAGAAGGTGAGGAAGACCACACGTGTAGGTATTTAAAATACGGCGTTCATGGCATCTGCTCAGCATCAACCTTTTGGATTAATCACTGAATGTAAAGAAGTCCGCTCATCTCAGCAGAAACAATCAAATGCATTCACAACCTGCGACAGAGGCGATATCGTCCTTTGAGAAACACATATTCTAACCACATCAGACATCGAGGGGCTCAAACTGTGATTCAAACATCTGCTGACCTCTGTGGCGCTCTTTATCTCTGTACAAACCTTGTGTAATGACGTTCTCTCCACCAGCTGAAAAGGGGAAGGGTCGACTCGTATCTCATCGATTTCCATCGGATTGTCCATCTCCGCCTCTTCCCACGCTGTGATCTGCAGCAGCCAATGAGAAGCAAGGTCACAGAGGTGAGCGGGCTGGTATTAGTTCATGAAATCCTGCCTTCAAATTGAGCCGAGGGAAGGATCAGCATTTGTTTGTATGACGTGTATACATCTTCAAACATGAAGCAGATTCATTCTTTCAGGGTTTGTGTGTTTGTACCGTGTGTGTGTGTGTGTGTGTGTGTGTGTGTGTGTGTGTGTGTGTGTGTGTGTGTGTGTGTGTGTGTGTGTGTGTGTGTGTGTGTGTGTGTGTGGCTGCAGGACGATGATTCAGAGTTGTGCAGCTTTTGAGTTAAACCTTGAAACCCGGTGCTGCGTCCTTGCGTGTCAGTGGTCTCCCCCTCTGAGATTTAGGATGTCTGACACCTTTTAGCCTCTCTATAGATTTGACCTAGGAGCCCCGGCCTGCTGTGACGGGGGGCAGCCGTCTGCTAGGATTCACAGGGGAGATGTTACGAGGCCTTTTGGGAAAGTGCCAGGCAGAGTGAGAGAGACAGGAGAGCACTGGAGGGCACAATATTGTTTGGGTGCTCTGAACACAAAAAAGATGTCACGTTTAACATTCAGGCTGTGTTCACACTGCAGATACAAGGTGCCCCACTTCTGACTCTGTGGATGTGACACAGATCTGGAACACCTGTGACCTACTTGTGACGCGGAGTTGGATTTAATACGGAGCTTTGTGAGCACAGACGTCGACATAAATACCTTAATTAGTGTTCAGACTAAAGGCAGTCAGACGTGTCAGACTAAAAGAGCAGGGTGGTTTCTTCAGGATGAAGATCTGTCTCATATTTTGAGCTCGGCTGGTAAAGAGTTGGTAATGTCTGTAATTGTGGTCGTTTTTGCAGAAACTGTTCTCGGGCAGAATATTTGTGATTAACAAATCATCTATGGCAATGTACTCCCTTTGGTTATTTTTATTTGATACAGACAGTAATAATGTTGAAACATTTTGTAATTAAAGTTTTTTTATTTTGTATAATTATATTTTACTTTTCCCCCTTACTTTATAAATGTGTATGTGCATGTGTATATCCTTTTTTTTTTTTCCTTAGAATTTATTTAATTGTGTGTCTTGGAATTTTTTTTTAAACTCAGTAAACATATTGTAAAAAAAAAGAAAAGAGCAGGGCGGGATTCAGACGAGAGTTAGAAACTATAAACTGTGAGGATTCAGGACTCTGGTAGACTTTCACAACAGAGTCTTCAGATAAAACTAGTTTGAAATGTCTTTGCTGATATTGTTTTTGTTTTGACAAATCTGTAATATGATGCAGTTATCTCAGCACATATCCTTACTTAATGCAATGATTTACAGATATAAATGATTATTTAGGGCTAAACATCTTAAGCAATAATGCAGGTGACTCATGACTTTCTGCAGACAGGTGCAGCAGCTGAAACACAACGTCAGCACACGGAGTCAGTCTGAGAAACCCTCAGTGAATGAAGGGCTAACTGCTTCAGTACAGTTTGGAAAGGTAAACCCTGAACCCTGGGGCGGAGCTACACGCTGACATTAGTTGCAAAAAAACAGTGTGGCGCATTTTTGGCTTGTCCTTCATCACCGCTGTCACACAGGAAGTGGTGATTCTTTCGACCCATCAACAGACTGCAGTGTGTCTAGCTCCAGGCTTTAAGGTCAGGTCAGTACCGTTAGCACCCCGACAGAACGCAACAGTAGAACGATACGGATCTGTTTATTTTGGTACCCTTCACAGAGGAAACGCTAATAAATGTGTACCGTACTGAACCGATCTGAACGAGGCCACTTGGTGGAACGGGTCCTAGATCAGCTCGAGTACCTGGAGCTGGTACTAAAGTGAATTCAGACTCAGTTCATGTAAAGGTGGGAAACCTCCAGTTTCTTTTGGTTTGAAACACACCTGGTTGTATAAATATTTGCAGTTTGTTTCACCTGTGCAGTAAAACACAAATGATACCGCTGCCGAAAAAGGCGAGACGACAATTAGCTTAGCTTCTGGACAAACCTCACTTGAGGTAGTTGTTATAATTATATTTTTAGAACATCTGCACTTTTATCAGCTTCTCAAAAAGGCAACAGGACCTGTGTGAGGATTCAGGGGTTGGTGACTTCTTAAATCACAAACATTTTGTGTCAAACCATGCAGACAGTGCCATACCTCTTCTGGTGTCATCGTGTCCGACAGAGGGGGGGGACTCGGCTCCTGCAGACACAAAACAAAGAGACTTATGAGAGGTGAGACACGGTGAGTGAGTGAATTCTGTCGCTCTGAGCTGGATGTCAGAATCTCTCCGTCCAGGGAGCCTCATCTTAATCCAACAGGAGGAGGAAAAGTACCTCAAAGCCCAGATTGATCTGATATGTAAATGTTGATCATCAGATCCAGACCATCTCTGTTAGACATCAGGGACGCCTGCAGATCATTTTGAACAGCCGCTTCGTTATGAATATAGAAAAAAATACATTAAAAATCGTCCTTGGTTTTCTGCGTTGAATCACTCAGAGTTTTTACTTTTTTAACTCAAATGAATGAAAGGTTTGAGTTTTAAAAGCTGTTAGTTTAATCTCAGCTTTACAAAACAACGCCACCTCTGGGTTCTGTTTGGATGTATATCTATTATTTTTGTTTATCAGTGCAGCCACAGCCATCAAAACAACAAAGCAGAGTAAGAATGAACAAGATGCTGATAGTATTCTAAAGGTCAGTGTCTGGTTACCTGCCATGCACAGGACAAACACCTGACTCACAGCCAGAGTTCAGCCTGATTGCTGCTGGTGGCGGTTTCCCTACTGTGAATCTATTTGATATTCAGGACGGCAGGATTGTGGCTCGCTGCTGTAAAAACAATCCCCATGCAGGAGTCGGACTGAATCCAAAAACATAACAAGAGAATCAGACGGGTAATTCTCCAGCCACAGCAGCGGGCACAACAAAAAATCAAATTCTAATCTTGCAAGCTTACAAGCATATGCTTATTTCCACTGTGGTTTTCATTCAGGAAGATGACATGTGTCGCTTCCCCTGCCAGGCCGAATAATCACTCTACCTCCAGGATCTGGCTCAGCCATTTCCATATGAGAGAAGGTTGGAAAAAAGAGACGCTCGACTCGGGGGGAGTTTGTTTTGAGGATGAGGAAGCATTTGTGTATTCTTGTGCCTCTGTCAATCAGATAACTGGGTATCATCCTGAATAGAAAGCAGAGCCCCTTAATGAAAAATTCACCCTGAAAGAATAACGGATAAATATTTATAACCTGGCGGTGTCAGCGTGGGGATGTTTTGGAATGGTGGATTATTTGCATTTCAATGATTCATAACAAACGATGGAACAGTTTGCCAACACCTGTCAGAGACTGTCACACAGATCGCTGCGATCAGATTGATTTAAAATCAGGGTTAAAACACTTAAAGTCAACTGTATGACAACTAGGCCTGTGCTTCAAAACAATGATATGGCAGCTTTGAAACACACAATGTTGTAAAATCTGAATCATAGCAGGAATTAACATGCCGATACATACACACACACGAGAAGTTGGACACACACCTGAGACTGTCCCTCTGCCTGTCTGCTCTTAGAGGGGAAGAGGCTCCTGAGTGTTTTCCTCACCGACTGGAGAGGAGCTTTATCTGCACACACAGAGGTGAAGAGATTCAGTCAGTGAAGGTCAATAAATCAAACAAATACAATCTTTAGGTGGAAGGTTTTGTCAAGAATATCTGAACTGAGGGGAGAGGGTTTTAAAAGACTACCTCATCCACAGCATTGTTGTTGCCATGGTTACCATTTCACAGCGTGTCTGTTTTTAGTGTGCGACATGCTACTGAGAAGATAACTGTCCCACCACAGATACACACAGCCCATCTGCTAACAGGCAGAGGACATGCTGCTACACCTGAACTCTGTGCTGTAAGGGGAGGAAAGGTATTCAATCTTAAAGGTTTGACATCTGCTGAGGCCCGAGGAAACAAACATGTTGGAATCAAAGCCACAAAAACAGCATGAGAGGCCGACTGATTCATAACAAAGATTCATGGGGCATATGGGCTCTTGGCTGATTTTATCGCGTTGTTTTAATTTGGTTTTATATTTTGCTGTGTTGTTTTGGTTGATGTTTTATGGAGATGTTGTCCTTGTGTTTCTTCTCTTCTGTGTGCTCCTGTTGCAACGCAAATTTCCCCTTGTGGGACGATAAAAACTCTGAATCTGAATCAAACATTTAAACGAGGAGATCTTAGGATGTGAAGGACAAAAGAGGACGATCTCAAATCACAGTCTTGAACAATTCTGCTGTTTGAGAACACGTTATGAATCCAACGTAGGTTTCAGGTAAAACAGGAAGTTAGTGAAGTGAATACGTTATCAGTGAAGTTAATGAAGAAAACAAAACTATCCCTTAAAGCCAGAGGTTTTTGTTTGTGACCCTACTTTGACCTCACAAAACTCTGGTGACCCCCGGACATTTAAAACACATCCAGCTTTGTTTTGCATCATGTGATAGAGTCTCTACTGTGCTGTAAGTAAACAATCATCTCAGACTTCACATGTAGACTTGGTCATGTTTTATTGTTCACAGAGGAAGAAAGGCTGCGATGACATTCCTGCACGATGGATGACAGACACACAGACACTCTGTGAGGTTCATATTTTGGCGTTGGTATGCCCCACAGTAACATGAGTTCAATATATTTTAAAATACAATATATTTCTTATTGATCAACAAATACAAACTCCATGGTAGGGTCATGACCTCAGAGGTTGGGAAAGCCTGCTTTAACCCATTTAAGAATCTGAGTGAGCTTCCCAACAGTCCAGGCTCTGAATATATGCTGAGTCATATGAGTCGACATGTTTGTCTGAGGGAAACCAGGGGAGACAGAGGAAGGAATAAATCCTATTACATCACCCTTGTGAGGAAAACTTGTCTGAAAATATCTGTAGTCCTGTGACGAGCCCCATAAGGCTTCCTGTGGCTGCATGTGTCACAGCTCCACCAGCGGAACAGAGAGGAGGAAAACTGTCTTTTCTTTCAACATTAAGCCGAGTGTCACTTAAAGACCCCCGGACATTATTGATTCAATTAGATTTTATCATAAAGAAAGAAACTGTGGAGCTCCTCGACTAAGCTGTCGTTTCTTTGTAATGAATTAAAATGATGTTTTTATTTCCTTTCCCTGAGCAGCCAGAGCAGAGATGTGCAGGACTGTGATACTTTCAGCTAGATTTTAAAAAGAGGAAGAAGTGCTCAGAGGTCTCAGCTCACCAGGAACAGGAGCCGTGTGGTTGGACGAAGGCTCCGGAGGCTTTGGAGGAGGGAGGGGTCCGTTCCTCTCCTCCTGCACCGGGCTGCCCTGCAGACAGTGACAGGATGTTACAGAGAAAACATAACAATAAAAGCTCCTTCTGGTGTGGTATTAAAACTGAGGCCGAGAGCTTGAAACAGGAAATTCACAAACAGAATGATGGATTCAAACAGTTTAACAATAAATATAGATTCTAACATTTGAATCATCTGCCACTGATGAGCCCCGGGAGAGGAAAACAAATAGAGACACTTCAGATGAATGTAAGGAGCCCACCTTCTCTCCTTCCTCCTCTTCCTCCTCGTCTACAAAAGCAAAGGACTCCCAGCTGTGCTCCTGACACTGGTTCTGCTCCTGCAGGCTCCGCCCCTGAACACAAACCCAGATGAACAACATCAACACAGTCAGGTTCCTGCCTCAATATGTACGACACTTAAAACATGACTTCAGTTTGTTGTCTGCTCGACATTGATCGATAGCTCTATCTGTAAACGTTAGAAAAGACTTTCCTATGAGTCAACAGACGGCAGTGTGGCGTCCCGCTGTCCTCACCTGTGTCAGAAGCCTTCTCTCCGGTGACAACCACCAATCACAGAGAGCCAGGAGCTCCAACCTGTCAACGCTGCCCAATAGGATCATAGAGTCTGGAAGCAGAGGGAAAGATTACTGC
>NC_089213.1:1287348-1352348 GCF_963930695.1 Labrus bergylta | reverse complement strand
ATAACCCGGCAGATCCAGCTTATTCATTTGAAGTTGTTTACGGCTGTAATGATGAATATTTTAAAGTGAAGCACTGGTAAAGGTCACGCTCCAAAAAGCATTTCACTCTGCATAAACATCAGATGAACTGCAAACTGCAGAGAAACACCGATTTCTAAAATGTTGATGACAATAACAAGAAACTCATTTCTCATGAACATACGTGTGACTAAGTCAGAAAATAACTGAACGACGGAGCAAACGAGGATTTATAGATTATGTTTTTGCATCACTGCCCAACCTTGCAGCCCATTTTAAATAGTCAGTTTAACACTTCTTTACGTTGCTCACCCAGTATGAAGACAGGCATGAAGGCCCCGGATGGAATGGGCATGGCGGTGGCCACAGCAGACATCCAGAACTGCAAGACAACAAATGTGGGAAAATATTCAGACAAAAGAAACTGAGTTAAAATGTTCTTAAACCTGATGTGAGAAACCAGCTGTGGACAGAATCCAAATATAGACAAGTTTTTTTTTTTTTTTTACAGCTCTATAATTCCACAACTCATTTAGAAGACACTTTTGTTTACACATCAGAGAGTAAGAACAACACAGGCAAAGATCAAGAGGAGGAAACAACGTGCACACAAACAGCTTTAAGTCTGATCAGACACACAGGTGCTGACAGGAAGTGCACTGCCAGCCTCACACCAGCCTCTTATGAGAATTTAAATCCAATCAGCATCATCATCATTAAGGTGGTACGTGTTCATAAAGAGCTGGGTCTTTATCTTTTTCTTAAAGGTGCAGAGGGACTCTGCAGATGGAATGGAGTTTGGTGTTTCGTTCCACCACCGGGGGGCGACAGAGGAGAGGAGGACCCTGTTGTGAAGACCTGGATGGTGCTTTCCAGTTTATAACTCCTCTGTCTGAACGTGAGTGGAGAGGGGTTGGAGGTGTGTCTCTGGAGGAGAGCGGAGGCTTCAGTATGGAGGAGGCGTGGCCAAACATAAAGTTTGTTTTGGTTTCATGCTGGAGCTCAAGGGCGCCATCTACTGGATCAAAAAGTCTTCCTTTAATGAGGTTGAACTTTGTGTTTAAACTTCATCTGTGTTTCTGTTCTCAGCTTAACGAGCTAAACAACTCAATCAAGGCATCACGAGCTCACCTCTGCTCCTCTGCCCACCTGCTGTTCACATTTTGTTTCTGGAGGTTAACGACCACACACTAATTAGATCCTCTCAAAGACGCTGTGTTGTGATGTAGAGGCGCTCGTCCAAACCCTTGTTTTGTCTAAATTTGCATTTGAGTGGAAGAAAAACAAAATCTGTTTCGTCACAGCTTGATGAGAAGTGGAGATTCTTGGAAATGTGTTTCTGTGTGGGAGGGAGGGGATTGAATCACCCCGGGGTGTCCTTGAGCAAGGCACTTAATCAGCAGCTGCTCCAGAGGACGGCGCTGTAGCTGCACCGAGTGGCTCGTGAGGCGTGGGGGAAAAGATCAAATGTGGAAACTCCTCTGCAGCACAAATTCATGCTGAACGTTCAAATGTCACTTAAAGTGTTTGTCTCCAAACAGATATCTGCATTCATCAGAGTTTCACTTAGAAATAGCTCAGCTGATAATACATGCTGGGCTACCTCCTTCTGATTGGAAGGGATCGGGAGAAAACACCACATTACCATTTTAACAGTCTGGATTACCATTGTACACATCATCTGTCATCCTCGTTTGAGGACTTAATTACTGTGGTACAAGATAGAAGCTCATTAGCATGTCAGTCACAGGACGGCTGCCATCCTGATGACAAGAGGAGCGAGCTCACTGTCGTCTCCTCTCGTCTTCATCGGGACAGAAACGCACACATTCAGCGAGCTCTTCAATCAGTCACAAATCCTCAAGAGGAACAGTCGGATTCAGAGTCAGCACCACTGTGTGAAAATATGTAAGACATTTGTTTTTTTGGGGTGTGGGGGGTATAGGACAGCTGGAGAGAGACAGGAAATGTTAGGAGGAGAGAGAGAGGGGGGGGATGACTTGCAGGAAAAAGCAGAGGTCAGATTCAAACCCACGACCGCTGTGATTACCTCCATACATGGGGCGTGGTGCAACATAACCACTAGGCTATCGGCGCCCAGAGAAATATAGTTTTAATTAGATTAAATACAGATGTTACGTCAAGTGAAAGCAACTTACAGACAGGTGAGCCAAAGAACAACGTCTCAGACTAGTGATCAATGATACCTGAATCTTAATTGGGAATCAATAACAAATTTAAATCAATAAGACAGAATATATATTGTGATACTCTTCATGAAACCAGTAGAGGGGGCTATTGGCTTCTTTTGTTGGGCGTCAGAATGTGACCAAGAAATGGCGGAAACAAGTAAAGATTTAGAGCTTGAGAAAGCTTCCTGTTTTAAAGCGGGCGGAGTCAAAGCAAGGTGAGAAGACAAAACAAACACAGTGAGCTAAAGAGCGCCTACATTTGAACAGAAGAGCTGGTGAACATATTCACAGATTTATCATGCTATTGTTTTTGCTACACTACAATATATCCAACTAGCAAACACTTTATAAGACGATCTTTAGTTTTAATTCAGTCAGAGAGAGAAAGTCTCATCCAATCAGAGACAGAGGTAAGAAGAGAGAGGCAACATGACATGAGGAGGATCCAGACAGCGTGTGTGTGTGTGTGTGTGTGTGTGTGTGTGTGTGTGTGTGTGTTGTGAGAGGACTTTTACCAGCCAGCTGCTCTCAGTTTTGGTTGAATCGAGTTTTCTCTGCAGGCAGTCGTTCTGCTCGGCTGAGAAACACCCAGCTGAACTAATGCAGAGTGTGACGCTGAGCGACGGCCTCTAATGTTCTGTTGACGAGTTTATTTATTTTGTATTTCTGCCCAATTTAACTTCAGATGGTGCAGAAAAACTGACTGAGCATACCTCCAAAACAGAAACATGGATTAGTCCAAGCGTGAAGGGGTGAAAAACACTACCCTCGTTTGTTCTTCGGTTAAACTAAAATCTCGAGATGAGGAGATAAATCTATGGACGGTAAACACATCTTGGTTTTCCATTCTAGATGTGAGTCCATTAAAATTCCCTCTCCTGTGGTGGAGGTTAGTGATTTCAGTTTCAGGTTTTTTGGAGATGTAAGTTGAACGACAGATTGTATTTCCCCCCAGAATGACGTCACACCCGAGTTAACCGCGTTCCAGTTACAAGTCAGACGAGCAACATGGACGCCTCCAGGAGCACCTTTGTATTGTTAGTTAATACCTGACGTTATCAACACATGACGTGATAGTTTCAAGCTAAAATAACATAACAACATGTCCACAGATAGAACCTGCACAATACTTTCGGTGTGATTGATTTCATTACTCTTGGACTAATCTGCTTATAAATACATAAATTATAACTTAAACCGAACTGTTGATGCACGTAGCAGCTCAGAGTTTCAAAGTTGGAATTCTGACTTCAGGGGGGGCGTTCCTGATGACCTATCAAACCAGCATTGGAGTTTCCTACTTCCAAGATCAAAGGGAACTCACAATTAATCAAGACTTATGAGAGCTTCAACCAGGGACAGACTCACATCCTGACACAGAGGCCGAACACACACAGATCTTGAGAGAGACTAAAAGCAAACACTGGCAGGAACAGAGCTTTGTGTCATTCAACTTCCATGTGAATGGAAAAAGTTTGATTACAGAGAAAGTAATCCACTGTAAAAGTTCCTCTCTGTTCCCTGCTTGAGCCCTCGATTTTCAGCAAACAGGAGGCAGCAACAGCTCGGTGCTGCTTTCTGCAGCAGCCAACAGATAGTAGGCGGGTCAGGTCTCAAGAGTATTCAAAGACCCGACTTTGTCTGTTTGAGTTTTTCATACATTAAACACTTGAACTCAGAATCTCTGGTCACACCATTTCTAAATGAAGAGCAGCTCTGTGGGAGGAGAGATTGACAGAAACGCAGAGCAGGAATGACTCTCATGAGTCCAAACACGAGTACATCAAGCGTGGATTTCAAAACAGCTTTGATTTTTAGAGACATGTATTTGTCTTTTGATTACATTTCATGTCAATCTGACAGCTTTAGTTTGCTGGTTATCATCATTTTAGGAAAAGGCACTACATTAACAAATCAGTGGAAGAGTATACGAGTGTGTGCAGGTCGCTCTGGAGATCCTGATAGATCCACTTTGTTCACCTGTGTGACTCACAGGATGAATAGTTTTGTCCATTTTCTGCTATTTCACAGTCAAACAAGTCCGAAAACAGATTTGTCTACATGTTGTAATAACAACAGAGACAGATAACAACTGTAACTCTCCAGTGTGTGTGTGTGTGTGTGTGTGTGTGTGTGTGTGTGTGTGTGTGTGTGTGTGTGTGTGTGTGTGTGTGTGTGTGTGCAGCTGCTTCAAGAAAACACAAGAAGGCTCGAGCCGCTGGCAGCTTGCCCAGACTGCTGACCTTGGACAGGAAGAAAAGGAGCAAGACAAAGACACACACACACACACACACACACACACACACACACACAGATGTCCCTGTCACCAACACACAACATGAGTGACCTGCAACAAACGCCCCTGACGAGGAAGAGGAGGATGACGAAAATGCTGACGCAAGGTGGAGCCAGCTTCACACCCACACAAACTGTCTCACACTTCCACACCCACACAGACAAACACACATGTATAATCCAAAGAAACACTGACACACAGTTAACAACACACAAGCACCTAAACATTCCATCACACACACACACACACACACACACACACACACACACACACAGAGCGACAGACCTTCATGATTAAGAAGAGGAGGAGGACGATGAAGACGCTGACATCAGGGTGCACCCAGGCGATGGAGCGGCCCAGACCGATCGGGGGAGGAGATCCGGAGATCTTTGTCCATGTGAAGTTGTCAAACAGAGAGCTGATGCACTCCCTGGGCATCAGCTGGAGAGGGGGGGAGAAGAGGGGGAGAGGGAATGACAGAAAGGTAAAAAGCAGAGGGAGGAGAAAATAATCACAGAATAAGAGATAACAGAAGTATCACAGAGGAAGAGAGGGGGGAGAAAAGAGGTAAAGTGGGTAAACGAGGAGGATGAGAAGAAAGGATTAGAGGAGGAAGTGGAGAAGATGTGAGGAAGGAAACTGGAGACAGAGAAGTAGGAGACGGGGGAGGACAAGAAGGATGGGGAAAAGAAGAACAAGGCCTGTCTCCACTAACGAGTGGCAGCGCCAATTTTCTGTACAAAACCCGATGTCGTTCAGCGTTTCAGGACTCAGCGTCCTTAACGCACAGAGGCCCCCGGGCGTCATCTGTTTTTCTGATCATAGCGCTCTCGGTTGAAAATGATTCAACTTTTGGAACACCACCACACTCATCAGAATCAAGACGGGGCATTATATCTGATATCAACCCCGTCAACTACAATGACAAAGTCCATTCCTTTACACTGTATTTATGTTTTCTTAGTGAAAATGTCCTTAAATTAAAACCTAGTGACAGTAGAGGCAGACTGAAGCGAGGTGGTGGGTTGCTGCCAGCGTTAGTGGACACAGGTCTTTAAGCAGGATATGAACGTGTGACAGGAGGAGGTGAGGAGAAATTTAGGATAATGAGAAAGATAAAAAGGAGAGAGGTGATATAAAAGAGATAAGGAGGAGAGTGAATGAAGGTTAACGACTGATAGTGGAAGAAAAGAGAAAGGGAATAACGCAGAAAATTGGAGGGCAAAAAAAAAATGAAGGGAGGAAGAAGTGAATGAGATAAACAGGCAGAGAGTCATCCAGAAATCTGCAGGCAGACGGGTACGTGTGGCCCGGTCCAATGACTCATTCTCTTTAGATGACTCATGAATGACTAATTCACTTTTTGCTCCTTCATGCTCCTAGATGCTTCTGAATCTGCTCACAGGCACACGCTGCAAAACATCTGCAAAACATCTCCGCAGCACATACATCATTTTGAAATTCTATATTTTTTATACATTCATTTGGAGCTGATGTTGAATAGAAAACCCTGAAATCTGAAATCCACGGCTCAGTGTGTGAGTGAAGAGTTGAAGATGAGCGCTGTGACAGACTGCTGTTGGTACAGACGGAGCAGGATGTAATAATAGGCTTTCCTGCACCGTTTTTTGAAGTAGCGGGTTCACGTCTGGTTCACACTCCACCTAGCAGTTAATCTCCTCTCACTGCTGCTGCTGCTTCTTCTGAACACTGTGTCATCAAGTTGGATTGGAAGGATTTAATTCTCCCAAAAGCAACATGAACCCTTTTAATGGGGGAATGAACCTTTCTACACATGTTTTTATGAACCTAAAGTGAAATGATGTAAATGTAGATATAAGTCCTCTGCCTGCTCTCTTTAAGAATGCCTCAGGTTTGTTATAGTGAGACTGTGAGTGTGAGAATTTCTACACACCGAGGGCACAAAGAAGAAGAAACATGTTCAAGTGTTGCTGACTGCACACAGACGGATACGCGTGTACCCACAGAAGGATTTTAAAACACACACCTTGTTCACACTAAGTGGTTTATTTTGAGCGTGTGTGAAACACATGATTAGCTCTCAGCTCTGGGTGTTTTCAAACGTGGCGGTCTGAGCTCCACCTGAAGACTCCGACAGCACAGACGACTGCAGGCGTGAAGCTTCTGTTCTTGTAGAAATACCAACAATGACTTCACAGCGAGGCCGCAGATGCAGTATGAACATTGTGATGGTGTTCAGTATATGTACCGTAAAATCCAGAATATAAGACGCACAGGTATGTAAGACGAACTCTGTTTTTGAAGGTCTCTAACAGAGAGAAAGTTTAAACTGTCGTCCTGCGTCATGATTTCTATCATGTTCAGTGAAATCTACATTGTTCAGTTTCTGTGCAGCTGTGTCTCTCTTTTAGGTCAGTCTGTTTTCACTTTGTGGAGTTTGCTCTCCTAATAGCTACAGATTATTATTTATCATGTCAGGTGGTGAGCAGTGTGTGATGGTGGCGGCTGTATCCGCGGTAATGACGGCGCATGTGTCAGAATTTTATACTGGTATATTTGTCCCACCAGTGTTTGAGACGGAGCCAACTTTTTAGATGAAAAGTATTGGAAGTGCGTCTTATACACCGGGCTTCACGGTATGTTCTGTTTGGTCTCACAGGAAGCAGCTGTGAGGAACCTTCATGTTCTGATGATTTTGGAGGCTTTCCTACAAATTTGTTGGTTTCAAAAAAATGTGGAATCAAAAATGATCAAAGTGTTGAACGTTTTGACAACCTTAGTTTTTAAAGTTGAAGTTCTTAGATATAGTACAAAGCTGCCTTAACCCTAACCCTAAACTCTTAATACTGAACTATAAGTGGCTAACCTCCCACTCACTAACTCTACCAGGGGAATGTAAACAAAGGCTCTTCTGGTTTTGTGACTCAGACTCCTCCCAGCAGTGACAGGCATTAAAGAAAACGTGCATCTCCTCTTTAAGGTCATGTAGAGACATCAGCTTTAAACCGAGACGGCCTCATATTAACGTTAAGTAACACAGCTCACATCCTGAATGTGAATCCAAACTATTAAAAACATCAAGGCGTCCCACTTTATGTAACCTGCTGTCCCACTTTACCAAACACACACACATGAACGTGGCTTTGGGCAAACTGTGCAGGACTGGATTTGAACAACATGAATTCCTTTGAGCTTCTTACACACATAAGTGAATTCATCCCGGCACATTAATGCCACTGTCACTTCAAAGCTGTTTGTCCCTCAAATGTTCAAATGTTCAGTGGCTCCCTGCGGCGCCGAGAGGTCGCAGTTGGAAAATGTTTTTGCCAAACATCCTGTGAAGCAGCATCAGGCAGGCTAATATTCATCACATGTGGTCTGTGATGAGGCTTTTAGCAAACACGTCTTAAAGAGGCAGCTCTCTTGTTAGACTTGTCGATGGATTTCGGACGCCACACCGTCTTCCTTGTTGCTTTGGAAGCTTCTTCTACACACAGATCTGTGTTTGTTTGTTTTTTAAAAACATGTTGACTCGGGCCACTTCCTGTTTCTGTGCTGCTGGTGTTTACCTGAGCTGTATAAAAGCTGTGAGCATGCAGGTACAAACAGATGCACATGGCCTGTAGTCTTCTTTGTTTACATGAGGGACAGGAAGGATAACAAGACATGAACTCTGACCTCGCCCGCCATGAACTGTCCAAACCCTGGTGGGAAGGTCAAGGTGGCGATGACGAGAGTGACCACAGCAGGAAAGACGAGCCGGCTGCGAGGAGAGGAAGAAACAAAAAAAAAAGTGCAGACATCAGATTGATGAAAGTGATGTTGACTCAGAGTCTCCTCGACTGGTGATTCAAAATGGCCGACTTCAGCCAGGCAGCCCTTTAACAGCCTGCAGCTAACACTAAAGTGAAGACAAAGACAGACTCACTATTTGGTGAGGAAGCGGGTCATGGCGTTGGGTCGTCTCATGAACAGCACCACTTGTCTGTTGAGATAGACGAAGAAGGCGCCGAGGAACCCGCAGCAGATTCTGCAAAAACAGTTTCACTCTGCATGAGTCGAGGGATTCATCTTTTTTATTTGTACGCCGCGGTTTGTTTACACCGAGATAAGAGACAACGTGCGGTAAGCAGCACTGAAAACATCAGATGAGAGAAGGAACTAAACGTGTTGCAAAGTCACTGTTAGTAACATTCACAGAACATGTTGAGAGTCAGGCCTGCACTTTGTTAGAAAAACATGTTTTAATCATCAGTATTACAACAACGATGTGAAGCCTTTAACAGCCAATGAGAGCGTGAGTTGAAAGGAGGTGCCGCCCCCTGTTCTGACGGACAATTGTACGCGACTGTTCCAGTGACTGACATTTATATTAGCTAATCAAATTCTCAAAATATATATATGCTGCTTCTGTCAATACTTCAGGGTGATTTAAGTAGGAGGGATTAACCAAGAGAGGCTATGAGTCATGAGTTATTTGAAGGAAACAGACAGATCTATGTGAAGTCAGACATTGAGCGCCCCCATATAGTTAGACTGGAATGATCCTCATGCTCGACTGGAAGTTGACTGAGGCTCTGATGATCCTATTTCTCACTCAAAATAATAGTTTTCTCATTTATTGAGATAAATTCAGACTTCTGCGATATATTCATTGTGAATGTTCATAATGTGATACTAATGTCATTGCCATTCATTTTGCACACAAATGAAAATGCCGTCATGCAGTAAACGTCTTTCTCTCAATCTTCCAGTCGCTCACCCGATGATGGCGAAAGCCGGCAGCTCCTGCAGGTCAAAGGGGAAGTCCATGCGAAAGTTTGTCCTGAACAGAGCAGTGATGGTTACTGGAAGACAACAGGAAGAGGTTAAAGGGTTTTTTAACATCGTTATATAATGATCTACAGATCCTGGTGATGCTTAACATTTCAAAATCAAAACTACTAATATCGACTTTCATCTGCAGGGTGGATCCTACAGGACGAGGGAAACAGGTTTTACATCATTCAGGTATTTTTCACAACTTCCCTTCTTTGTGTTTCAAGGTTTAAAGACGTTAGCAGAATAAAATGAGCAGCGGTTATTGTCTTCATTGGTAATCTAAGTCATGCATGAGAATATCCTGCAGCTGCATGGTAGAGGACGCCATCTAGTGGAGAATGCATGACGTGCCTGCAGTGACTTCATCAAGCCAGCGTTACTAAAAACATCTGACAGTTTATGGGTGAAGACAAAGTTTCACATTAACCTCACATATAATAAGAAAAACATCTGCAAAGCTGTCATCATAATCAAATAATTATTTTTCCTTCCGTACCTGCATCTTTGTTGAACACAGATAAAACTCTGAAAATGAAGGCACTGAATGTGGCAGCGAAGTATCCTCTCCAGTAGTTTCTCACAGCAAAGTAGGTGGATGTGACCTCTATGCTGAAGAGCACGCCTGGTGAACAGAGAGAGACAACGAACAGGAAGTCAAACACTCTAAGAACTAACCATCAGATCAACTTTCTGTCAAATATCCAGCTTCTGGTTAAAGGCTGAAATACTTCAGTCACTAAACCTTTTATTCTGTGGGGGGAGAAGAAGATGGGAAAACGTTGTTTACCTCCAAGTGGAGTTCCAAAGCAGCAGCCCACACCTACAGCACAGCCCACTGTCAGGATGTCTGTGTAACAGTATGGATTCTACTGATCCAGAGAGGAGGAGGAAACAACATATAGATGAGGAATATCTCATGCAGTATACTTTTCTTTTTTTTTGTTTTACAAAGTTTGTTAAGATGTAAATGAAAAGGTTTCCTGACATCAGCTTACCTGATGAACTCCTGAAAAGAAGGACATGAACCTGCTGAGAACTGCTGCACAGATACTGGCAATGTGAACAAACGGGCCCTGAGTGGAGGAGAAGAGCTCGTCAGTGATTGGTCAGAATGAGCCTATTAACTGATACCTATACAATCCAGAAGGCCCAGTCTCATCGAGGGTCACCCACCTCTTTGCCGACTGGCATCCCGCTGCCCAGGGCAGCAGTCAGACCGATGACTTTGGCAACAAAGGCCTTGAGAGTTAAATATTCCTTTAGCACCACTCCTCTCAGGATGGTTTTTAACTCTGGGATGCCAGAACCTAAGACAGAAGGTGGAACACATTGTTCAGAAGAGAGGCAGGGATGGAGCAGGAAGCACTACACAACCTAAAATATCAAACTGCACCTTTTGAAATCTGTTGTTGCTTATTCACAAGTATTCATATCATGTAGAATATAGATTTGACAAAATGTGAAGCCAATGATTTTCTTTCCTCATGAAGCTGAGGGAAGTAATGATGCACCCTGGGGAGTTCAGGCTCTGCAGGGTTTCAGCCAATCAAATGTTAAAGGATCTGATTTCACTGATTAGCTGAGCTGAGGAGAACAATATTTTTGTAATTTGTTGGTCTATGAGTTTATTCCATGAGTTCCTCAGAGTTAACAGAGACTTTCTTTTAGTTTTTCTAAATGAACTCCATGACCCTAAAAACCCAAAGGGGATCCTGGCTTTCATACAAGTAGTCTGTCCAGTCTGCCTGGATTAAATCTACTGGGACAAAAAAAGCACAGAAAATAAGAGAACACAGGAAGAAGCATGAACATTACGGGGCACAGACCGATAGCTTGAGGAGCGACCAGGTGACAGAAGAGGGAGGAGAACAGGATGAAGATCAGAGGGTATGAAACCCATGCCAGGTACTGCAGGGGGATGTTCCCCTTCAGCTCCCCATAGATCCATTTATAGGCTGAAGGACGATGGGAGGAGGAAAGAAAACAAAAGAAAAAAGGAAATGCTAAAGAATGATGAAATAAAGAGAGACAGACGGAGAACAGGAAGTGCAGGAGGAAGACAGAAAGCTTCCTTTTCCCTAATGGCTCTCTGCAATGCATTGTGGGCTCTGCAGTCCTACCTTGCAGGCTCTTTGCGCTGGCATAGTCCATACTCCAGCTGACCAGCGCCATTGTGATGCCCAGCAGAACTAGGAAGATCCAGTCCTCTCCCAACCTGGTCACAAGGAATCTCTGGACCCGTGCGATGCAGTCTGACAGAGAATAAAAAAACATGAAGAAGTCACGCAGCAGTCTGCAGTGTTCATCTCTAATTTCCTTTTCCTGCAGGATTGTGTTCACTTTTTGTCTGCAATCTTTGCTCTTTGCTGCTGTAACACTGTACATTTCCCCGTTGTGGGATAAATAACGGATTATCTTATCTTATCTTGCTCACCTCTACATTTGGAGTAGGAGCGTTTCTTCTTTATAGAGGATGTGATGTCAGGTTCGGCTGTAAGCTCCTCAGCAGGCTCCGCCTCCATGTTGGATTGGCGCCTGTTCCTCTGTTTGCTGTAAAAGCTGTGCCGACCGTGGTATCCGTTTTGTCCATGACCACGGCGGCCATGCCGTGTCCTCCCGTGGCTGCGGGGATGATTGCCATGTTTTTTGATCTGTCTCTCTGTCAGCAGGCGTGTGGCCTCCCGTCTGCCCGAGCCTCCTTGGTGCTCTTGGTACTCCCCATAGAGCTGTCAATTAAATCAGTACATAAACTCATCAATCAGTGAGGACAGAGGAGAACTAATCATATGATCATCTGTTGATTAGAGCCTGTTTCACAAACACGGGAAACAGCAGCTGTCAATCAGTACAACGTCGGCATAGATGGTTTCAAAATAAAATGATGCTTTTAATTTAAAAACTCCTGCACACAGCTCCCCTGCTGTTGTGTAATCACAGATAAAACTACATTAACTATCAGGGGCTGGGAAACACAATCTATTCACATAAGTATCAGGACTTAATTAGACAGGTTAAAGGCTTTATATGTGATGTTTTGATCCAGCAGATGTCGCCCTTGAGCTCCAGCATGAAACCAAAACAACTCGCGCTGCATTGTTGTGTTAGCATGCTAATGCTAGTGATCTTTATTATGCTGGTATCTTCACACTGCATGTAAATTGACCTGAAATGAGCGTGATCTAGAAACACAGTTAAGCAGTGAGTACAGTATGTTATTCTTCTTTTCTCTAGTCCCTCAATTAAACAACTTTTATACACGAGGGGAGGAGTCAGCCGGCCGTCCGGGCGATGTAAACAAAGTGAAGATAGGACTCTGAAAACTCTGAAAACATCACAGACAGTGGGACTCGGGTGTTACACCCACTGTAGACAGTCATGACTCACAGAGTTATTTTCAGAGGAGATACTTGATTTCTACATTTAAGTGTGAAAAATCACAAATAAAGACTTTAACACAATATATATTTAAGGGGATAAACAATCATGACATCATATCCGTTTACAGAAGAGCCGACGTGAAGGAAGAAATAACAGATGGTGCATATCTTGTTTTCTTAAAAGTCCAGTTTGCATAATAAGTCATATTTAGACTGCTGTTACAAAGCGTGATGTTTACGCCCCTGTGGCGTTTCACCTTCAATATGACGGAGACATAATGCGGGGACTAAGTGATCCCACCTCTGTGCCATGTTCGGAGGTAGTAACAGAGGTGTGACGGGGGCGAGATGAGATCAGTGGATCAGAGAGCAGGGCTGTGTGTTAGTGCATATCTGACTGTGTGTGTATGTGGAGCTCCTGCAGTGCTGTTCTTTTCCAAGCTTTTGCTGCGCTGTAATGAAATGTGAATTCAGACCTGGACACCAATATCGCATTGTTGCACAGTCGATATGAATGTCTTAAGACGGCGGAGCTGCATTAATAGTTGTGCACCAAAGAGTAGTGATAAATCAGAACCAAATCATATCGTCCAAGCCCGGTTAACTAACATGCAGTTGTGAGTTTTGGAGAACTACTCAAAGTTGCAACTGACATGCACCCATATGATTCATGCAGCATGACAAATAACTGCTACCAGAAGATTGACAACACGTTCTGAGGTATACAAATGTCAGAAATAAACACGTCCAGGTAGTCCCTGGGCATATGGGAATGCAGAGTGTGAGAGTACTCTCTGTTTGGCACCCTGACAGAAATGAGTCCATTTTATAAATAGAAGAAGAAACCACGTGTTGACCCAAACAGCTCTAATGGAAGCGGAAACACGGGCTCTGCCTCCAGATTTATCACCTCCTGTCTGGACAGACTCCATGAAAATTGCCTGGGCGACCCGGGGGAAGAGATTAATTCTCTTCTCTGGTTCATTCTGTCACCGTCACAAATATCTCTTTCTGTAGAGGATGGCCTCGAGCATTTGTTCCATCCTGTTCTTTCAACCCAAAGAGATCTCATGTGCTTCCCGCTCATCTTTCTGTAGGTCAAATCTGGAATATAAGTCACAGCGGTGTAAAGACGCAGACTGTTCTGGAGCCGCCTCAGACATAATTTATCGGCTAAAGAGTGGAAGAGTCACAGATCTCTGATGATCAGCAGCTTAATTTTGAGTTTTGAGACACTAGCAGCACTAAGGGCCTGTGTCGTCCACTAACACTGTTGTAGGCGATGTCAGTGTCAGCGCTCACAACGTCCGTTTCAGAGCACGCCTCCTCAACGGAGCGTATTGACTGAAGTTAACCTCCACCTTCCTCTTCGCTGTCAGCAGCAGCAGCTTCATACCTGGAAACTGCTCCCTTGAAAAAGGCGAGTCGGATTAGTGTCTCCTCTGTCATTGTTGTTGACAAAGCTGATATCAGAAGTCCCGCCCCTTCTTGATTTTGATTAGTCATTGATGGATGAAGCGACGTTTAGAGCGCAGCGTTGTTCCAAAGGATGAACTTTTTTTTTGACACAGGCCACATTACATATCATGAGTGATTTTTTTTTTTTAAATAAACATAAGTTAGCCATCCAACTGGGGGGGTTTCGACATGCAGCAACCTATGGTCGCTATGACCACCGTTGACCGACCTTTGACTCCTTTAACAAATGTCATTCCCCATTCTCGCTCTCCTCGCTTCTTAACTACATATCTTAATAAAGGCAACAACAAAAAAAGCCCATTATTAAACCTTTAAAATGTTTTTAAAAACCGGTACACTCTGCAGCACAAATATAAAAGGAGGGGCCGTGTGTATTGTTTGTACATCAGCAGCACACAATGCAGCTCCAGGAATACAAGTGACAGGGTGGTAAGTAGTGTCTGGTGTGGACACTTTGAACGGCCGAGCTGTAACCTTTCATCAGCTTCTAATTTAGTTTGTTCATGGACAGATGGGAGTGATGGATGGATGGATTTACACACACGCACACACACATTTCCACTCACACATTTATGTGAGCACATAAGGTGATGCGAAACTCGATCTCCATTATACACAACGTGCTGTCACTGAATGCCAACGCACACGCCACGGCCTTAAACAATGGCCGCCTTAGATGTCTGAATTAGGCGGGACGTGATGATGCTTTAATGTTAAACACAAAACATTGTCCTGACTACAGAGAGAACAGTTTTCATTTATGAGAGAGAACTTAATAAAAGTTTATTGAACTTTTAAAAACAATACTCCCTGAGTTCTCAGGAAGGGGGGGGGGGTGTAAATGCTGCAAGGACATTACACACAAAGCACACACACACACACACACACAACTGCACTGAAAAGAGGTCGACTATCACCTTACCATAAAATATTACCAGACGGATACATGACACTGTCAACACCACGCCTGTGATAACCAAACTGATTCTTCTTCACACCCCATGTGATGCTTTTCCTGTCAGGCCTGTATAAAAACAATGAGAGTGAAATAAAGTATTAAGGCCCTTCCTCCTTATATGGAGGCTAATCGGCCAACTCCACTGCTCCTGTCATCACTAGATATCCGGGTGGAGAGGATTAGCCTGCTCATAATGACAAACGGTGACTGGAGATATTCTCCCGTTAAGTGTTGTGGAGAAGGCGCACTGACGTGTTTGTGGAGCCGTAGAACAAGCTGCAATAGTAGCCAACAAAACGTAGCTTTGAGATTGAAAAAGGTGTCCGGAGGTGTTAACACAGACATGTGGACGGCTCTAATGCAGGAAACTGTTCATTAGGTAAAGAGAGTTCTTCATATTAAAAGTACTGAAAATGCCCACCCCTATTTATAATGAAACATGTTTTTATGTAGCTCTTCCAGAGAATAATAATAAATACTTCTGCAGTGTACAGATTTCTTTAGTCCAACATTTTGAGAGGGTCAAACTGATGCGTCTCATTCAGGCTAAATGTCATGACAGAATGTGAACTTTACCTCCATGTTGGCAAACACTCCATGAGGGCTATCAGGGCGAAGTCGTCCTGGCCCTAACATGTGTTACTGTGTCCTTTTACCTTTTGGGCATCTCAGAAACCTGATTTTAAGCCTCTCAACCTCTGTTTGTAACTGTTTTACATCAGTGTGTTTATTTATTGCAGTTTTGTACTCGCTTAGTTATCTTAGTACATTTTAGCCTTTTTTAGACTGATTTTAGAAGTCTTATATTATCTGTCTCTTGTTTTTCTTTTTGATTTAATGTCTGTTTTCTAGTTATTTCTGTAATGACTCGATGTCATTGTAAATGAGGGTTGCCCCTCAGTGATCTTTCGAGTATAAATAAAGGTTGAATGAATGAAAAGGTGTAGGTGAATTCAGCATCCTAACAGGAATCCAAGGTGTTGCTGCCTCCATGAAAACTTTTACTGTGATCATTGCTAAGTGTACCACAGACAGGACACTCGTCCGTCACTGAGACAGAAGCAGAGAGGCTTGATGGAGGATAATATGACCCCAGGCAGTGTGAGGTACAGGGAACTGATATAATTATATTTATATTAAATAAGAACTACAGGGGCGCTTGTTAAGCTCAGTCAGCAGAGCAGGTCCCAAAAGAGGCCGTGTCTTTGACGCATCCTCTCCAGGTTGACTCCGGGGGGAAAAGAGTTCATAATAATAAGAAAAACCAACCTGTTCAGGGCGACACGTCTCAGTTACATGTTTAGATATGAAAACAGCTTTTCACTACTTATCCGCCCAGAATAGGAGGACCTCCAACATGGCAGCCACAGAGTATGTTATGTTGTCAGAAATCTATCCTCCCTCCATTACCTCACTCTACCTCTCCTTCCTGTTTTCCCTCTCCACCGGTGAAACTCTACTCTGCACTAATCACTTGTACCTCCTTCCTTCAGTGCCCCCCTCCTTACCCGCTCTTTCTCTCCCCCCCCCCCCGCTCTCTCCTGTTGAAACACAACTCTGCGCTAAATTTAGCACCAGTGCGATCCAATATTCCTCATTACACTTCCCACACCTCTCTTCCTCTCTCTCTCACCATCAGTGTACCTTTCAGAGCCTCATCATATTCCACAGTCTTCCCACTCTCTCTTTCCTTTCAGTTGTCCTCAAGTCCCTCTTGGACTAAAAGAGGCGATCTATAAACGGAAAAAAACGACTCAAACGGCTGATTGGATCTGCACATATTACACCCAGAGGATGTTCAGTTTGAGAGCAAAACCCCCGGGAAGGAACACAGCCCACTAAGAAATGGCTTGACACATGAAAAGCTGTAAAGTGACAAGCAGCCAGAAATAGTCCACTTCAAGGTAAAAGAACACACACACACATATATATATAATCATAGGACAAAAAAAAAAACTTGTGCTCCTCTGGTGTCCCATCAGATCTACAACATGAACCAAACATATCAGATATATTTTCATCATGTTTTCTGAATAGTCTGACAGGAAAATATCAGAAATAATCTTTTCATCAAGTCGTCCTGTTGATGTCAACGTGCCGCGTGCTTCCCTCTTAAACCACTCCCCGAAACCATTCAGCACGCACTTCCTGAATAATGTCTGAGGATGTGACGGCGAGAGAGCGTTAAAGAGGGGAGCACAGTCCATCATCATCATCGATTAATTTATTTAATTATATTTTTCTGCCATTCAAGGCTAGACACACATATAGATGTTTTTCTGTAAGTGTAGCCTTGAACACACACACATCAAATAGAGGAAGCTTCAGTGTTGGTTCAAATAAAAGTGAAGGAAAGGATGAATGGAAGCATGAATAGGTTTCCCCAAAGAGCCACACAGACATGTTTAACTTAATGTCTGAAGAAATCACTAAACGACCTTCATTCATCACATCACATCTGTCTGGGTAAAATGAGAAGGGGATATTATAACGAGGCCTCTTCAACCTGCCGATGATCGTTCACACGACACAGCTGTCCCTCAGTTTGTCTCCGTTACCTGAGAGACGCTGCTCATTAACTTCAGTGGTTTACCTGGAGGTTGTTACCTTCAGATTTACATCAGGATTAAATGACCTTTGTTTTCATGGAGCGTTTGCTCCTCGGTTCACATGCATCAACAATCTCTCTCTCTCTCTCTCTCTTTCCGTCCAGGGTAGAGCAAAGGGCCCTGACGTGGCTGGTTTCAGTAAAATGACAAACTTACTTTGACTCATCAGGTTTTTACTGCGACATGCTGAGAAGCAGCACTGAGCACATTGAGGATTATTACATCTTAATATCCTAATTAAATTATAAAAACCAACTAAAACATCAGAGTTTCCACATTTATCTAAACCATCTGGGGTGCGTATTAAAAATGAATTCATTACTTTTATTTTACCAGAGAGTAAATTTGAAAAGGAGCATTTTTCTCTGTGTTGTAAGACTTCTGCAGACCACAAACAAAGGACTGGATGGGTTCATTTCACATTTTGTGGGTCAACAGACACTCAGGTTACCCAAATATATGTTGAAAAACATCATCATATGTCCCCTTTAAATTCTGTCTGACAGCAGAATCAGCTGACAGAATGAACTCCACATAACAGCAGAGGACAGAAATGCACATAATGAGTTTTTTTCCTGCTTTGCTACATTCAGATGAAATGCTCCAAACTCTTGTGTGACGTCACTGAAAAGATGTCAGCAGTATAAATCAGCTGAATGCTCTCTGCTTTGAGAGATATTGCAAGATATCTATTGACGACGTAGTGAGGGTGATATGGTGTTGATCTTTTTTCCAATCTGGATCATATCACATTGTGCGCATGAAGTCACTTTGAACGTCATTTGTCAGCTCTTTGATGTCCAAATACCTCCATGCAGAGACACATGTGTACGGCTGAATGTGAGCGCATGCCGTTATAAGCTGTCATCTGAAGTCAAACCTAATGCATATGAAGGTCTTCTAAAATAGAGGAGGGTTTAACTCCACGCATTCTTTGAATGACTCCTGGGCCGTGTGTTTACAGGATTGCATTAGTGCTCATTTTTTGTTCTTCCGTCGTTTTAATGGTTCGAATGTAATCTGGTCTGTGGGCCGACAAACCGGATTTAAAAAGGACCTTTAATGATGAGACACAACGCACAATATACTTCCAAAACACAAAGACAGTGACACAAAATAAGGGTTACCACACACACACGCACACACTTAGGCCCACACACAGGTCGGATGACTTTGCACTTCCTGGTCCACTCTCAGGCATAAGGTTTCAACGACCATTAAACTCCATAGGTCAACATGATCACAAGTCCTCACATACTCGCCAGTCAGCACCACAGACACTTTGAAATGTAGTTACTAAGATGTTTCAGGAGGTCTGTATTTCTAAAATGAACACAACCAGACGGAGAAATCCAGACTAGTTTCTTTAAAGAAGCTTCAAATATTCTCCCGTTGTGCAGGGCTGCAGGAGAGGCCACACAGCTTTATTTAAACATTTGAAAGTAGAACGATCATATATGAAAACAATTCAACAATTGGAACTGATCTGAAATGTTGTCCAAAGTAATCTGTAATTCTGATTAATGGCCCCTTAGCCGTGAGTCCGTCCTCCAGTCTCAACTACATATTCAGCTGAGCTCTATCACTGTGAATCTTTTACTTAGATTTATAACTAAGTCACTTTCATTCACTGATGATGTAGCTGTATTTTTGTGGAGGGTAAACCTTGCTAAAGTGTTGTGAAAGTACTGTTCAGCATAAGTTAGTGTCAACATGGCACCACATGCCAGCGTTAATAAAAGTGAGGAAACTGAGTCACAAAAGGCTCCTCAGCAGTCAGGAAGTGACGCAGCCTCAAACACATCACCATCCTGTCGGCTTTGTCAGAAGTTTGTGATGAACAAAAAGGAGCCGCTAAAATAATTCATACACCCAGTTTAACAGAGACCAATGGGAGAAACAGAGTGAGCTGCACAAACACTTCTACGCTCTACTTTTATCATGGTATGCAAATTGTGTAAAGAAATATTGAAAACTAGGGTTAGGTATCATTCAACATTAGATTTTTATCTGGAGGATAAAAACTCAAAAGGAAACAGAACATTAAAAAATATCCAATACAAACTGGAAGATTCAAAAGCGATCTCTTTTCCATTTTGCCTCTGGCTGGTTGAAAGCATGCTACTGACAATGCTTGTGCTTGGCACATGTTCAATATAAACAGTCTCAACTCATAACAAGGGATTATTCCTGGGCTATTGTATCAAATTGCATAACAGACTAAAAGTGTTTCCATCCTTGTGTTCTCTTAATGTTCATCCCAATTAACTGCGAGAACATCAGGGTTCTATAATAGAACAAGCTGAAGCGATGGAGGAGATGCTCCGGGCTCGTACCAGAAGATACATGTAACCACATGAATGGTGAGGATTAGCACCACAGCAAATACATGATCAGGTTTCCTTTCTGCCAAACACACACACACACACACACACACACACACACACACACACACACACACACACAATCTGTACATGCACACAGCTGTACATGCAAGGACACATACTGCACATAGACTTTCACACATACAATCATGCAAACAGAGAACTCTTTCCTGCTTGTGTTGAGACCAATCAGGGTCTAAGTAACAAGGCGCAGAGAGCGGAGCAAACAGGTGGCCGGCACTCGAAGAGGGAAAAAGCAAGACGGCCACAAAGTGTGTATGTGCGTGGAGGTTTTGTGCATGTGCATGTGCACGCCAAGATCAGGGGTGAAGGAGGTGCACAGTGTCTAAGCACCTGTTGCGTGACCCTGTTGTTATACATCAGCTAATTGGTCTTCACCATTTCTCAGCTTGCACACACACACACACACACACACACACACACACAATAAGAGGCTCATTCACAGGCACATAGGTGAGAAGTTGGACAGGCTTCATCCATGCACATGCTGTGTACACTGCCAGTGCAGGTGCGTCATGAAAGCAACATGAGTAAGTCAAGAAAAGAGAATATAGGCAGAAAACAGAGGTGACAGAAACAGTAAAGAGAGAGAGACGAGTGGGCTTAAAAAAGACAGAAGGAGCGACAGAGAGAGAGACAGAAGAGGAATGAGACACTGACCAGGGTTTGCTTGTATCTCAGAGCCTTCCTTTCCGACGCATCTGCGGCCATTGACACACTGTCACTGACCCAAAAATAAACCCACCCGCTCAGCGTCTGTCTCAGCATTACCGGGGCTGCGCTGGACACACAGCCAGGACACTGTGCTCACACACACACACACACACACACACACACACACACACACACACACACACACACACACACACACACACACACACACACACACACACACACACACACACAACATTGCAACACAGGCATAGTCATACACATGCATGGACCCCCCCACACAAACCCAAACACACACTCTCACACGGTGTAAAGTGAATCCAGCTGGGGTTACCCCCTGTGCCCCATGCTAACCGCCCACGCCTCTGAAGATAGGTCAGCAGTGAACAGGAAAGAATAAATACAAGAACGATTAACTAGGTGAGGTAGGAGATTCACGCACCGCTGATCAGACCTGGGTCATTCTTTGACAGCACCTGTGTGTAAAGAGTGGGAGGTGGGTCGCCATGTAAACCTGTTTTCCAGTCACAGCAAGTGTTCTCCATACTCATCAAATAAGTGGACATAGCCACCCCGACATCACACGTTGGTTCAGGGCACAACAGTTCACAGAGTGCACAGGGGTCAAAGACACATTTCTACACCTCGTGGTTAAGAGGTTGCCATAGTAACAACATGTCAATCAAAGTTAGTCACACTCTTTAGCACACCCTGCTTTGTCTACTATTTAAATATATTACAAAACAAACATCATACTGCCTTGAAATTTAAGGTGGACAAATGAGAAACCAACAAACATCAAAGAGTCACGTACTGTTAATCTGTCTTAACTTTCCTTTAAGGATACGTGAAGGCATTCAAACTTAAGTATACCTATTTCTAAACAACAACAACAAAAACACAGCGACAAAGATTCTTTCTTTTAGAAACACAAGACTCAGAAATATGAGAACTATGTGGTCAAACGACAAAACCTTGTGTGACGATTGGAAGCTTGAAATTGTGATAAATTTCCAGCCGTCAAAGACTCATTTCTGAAAGGTGATCTCAAACACACAAACAGGTACAAGACAACAAAATATCCAAACAAACAAACCCACTTCTCAACAGAACATCCAACATGTTTCACATAAATCTCTGAAATACAAACAACGACAAACGTTCTTTCTCAAAACCCAGAAAATAAAACTCGCTATCAGGCCACATACATATGTGAGAAAACAAGTATTTTAAAAAATGACACAGTAGACTTTTCCAAGAGTGGAGGATTTGACCTGTGTGTGTCTTTGCTGCTATGACAACCACATAGAGAAAGAAACAGACATTGAGAGGAACCAGATGGATTAAGGTAACGTGGTAAACCAAAACAACAAATATCAGTAAAATAGATTTGTCATCACCCACCTGCGCTACACATATCGACCAATCTTTGTTTGGATAGCGCCAATTCATTCACAGGTGTAACCTCGAGACGCTTTTCAGAAGAGCAGTGTTGGAGCTATTTAATTGTTGTTAGAATTAGTTTTTGTATTTAGTTCACTAATATTTGGGTGGTGTTGTTTTATTTAATTATTCAACACGTTTTCTTTATTTAGAATAGATTTTGGGTAATATTTTCTTTTGCTAGTTGTTTGTTTAGTAAATTTAGTTTTGCATTAGTATTTTTTTGTTAGGTGTTTGGGTAACACTGTGGGCACCAGAGGCAGGTAGAGGACCAGCATGCACCTGGGTGGCCGATGGTTTTTTCACCAGCGCAGGAGAGGCAGCAGGAGCCATGGTTTTCTTTGTTCTTTTGTTTGCTTTCTTTTGAACCAAATAAACCAACAAAAAACGGCAGATCTCCTGCATGGACATTGGACTTCTTTTGCCTGCGTACATCACATCCCCCATGGTGCATCAGTGGTCCTTTCATTATGTTTGATATTAGTTTATTTAGATTTTTTTTGTTTTTGGACAAATAGCTACTACAAGCAGGTTAAGGACCTTCCTCATTGTTAAAAAAATGGGATAGGGGAGATGTGATAATATGCAGGAAGGATTTCTCCTTTGTGTTCCTCACTTCCTGTTGTTCACACTTCCTCTCCGCTGAAGTGGAGGTTGGAGCAGGCCGTGCATGAATGATATCTGAACTATTAACTAACTATTTCCCACACATACATGACACCCGGGCGGGCGGCCTAGGTGTATTTGCAGCTGGTTAAGTATGTTTGCGGTCCATTTATTTCTTATTTTATCCGTATATAACCACCAGCTGAGAGACAGGGCTGGTACATCCCTCCTGTGGATGCAGCGTTGAGGTGCGGCGTCTCATGTTGAAACTCATTATATTAGCAGGGTGGCCCACACCCCTTGAAGGTCAAGTTAATAAAAACAAAAGATTTATTGATTATTTTAGATTTATTTTTGGGTAGAAATGGGATAGTGGATAGAGTTGGAAATCAGGGAAAGAAGTCATTTAAGGATGCCTTTCCGATAGAACAGGCCAGCTGACATTTAAAGTAACGCATGAACACCAAGATTTCTTCAAGTGTTTGTGTCGGCGTCCGTCTGCCCACACTGAAACTGACGCTTCATGAGTCAAGAGGAGAGGAACAAGTGTGTGTGGATGTGCTGATATGAGAATGGAAGAGGAGTAAGATGGGCAGATTAGAGTTACATGTTACACACACTACAATCAGTTAGAGAATGAAGCAGAGTTATTATATTCAAACCTAATATTTAAATATTACCTAACCTAATTTAAACAGGGTATAAACCCCCACGACCTCCACAGCAGGTACAGCGTCATTCTGTGGGAAACACTACAGTCCACTCTGTTGTGTCGACATTGAAAGCATCATAGGTGACAAACAGACAGTCACTGACTCTCGACTTTGCAAGTCTATCATGTTGATAAACTTACAAGGTAGCACATTGAGCTTACCTGTCATGAAATGTGCTTTATTTCCTTGTTAACTGTTTAGCACCAATACACCAAGTCAAATTCCTTGTATGTGTAAATGTAGTTGGTAATAAACCCAGATTCTGATTCTGATTCTAAATAAACTTCTATTCTATTCTATAAATACAGCAACCTGTCAGGAAGCATTCCACACACACACACACAACAAGACTTGAACTATGAAAGACAATGACAAGCTCACCGTTAAATCAATACCGACTACAAGGTGCGTACAGGTGATAAAGGTGACAGGGGGAAAAAAAGTGCTGGAGGTGTGGGTGTGGCTAAACTGAGACACAGAGAGAGAGAGAGAGAGAGAGAGAGAGAGAGAGAGAGAGAGAGAGAGAGAGAGTCGAGGAAAGACAGAAAGAAGAACACACCTTGCTGTTGACAGCGAAACAGAGACTGTAACATCACCACTGTTTTAATTAGAGATGTGTCTCCCCGTGGATATCACCATATGCTGCAGACGGACTACAAAAACATGAAAACCGAGGAGGGTGTTGACGGCTCTTTCAACTCTTCGCTTACATGGCTCAGGGGGAGACAGCAGACGACACGTTTTGGATGAGAGTAGTACACAGAGATTGACACCTGAGCAGTCCCTCATAGTTGGCCAGGTAAGATGAACAGTAAAACTGTGAAGGTGAATCAGAACGTGTGTGTGTGTTTGTGTGAGTGTGTGTGAAACTAATTCACTTTGACTGAAAAGCAGTGAAATCACTTATTTGTGTTGTGATTTTCTAATTCTTTACTGTAAATCTCCTGAAGAGTTCCCTCACAACAAGTGTCTGCTTTCACTTAGGGGCTCCAGCTCTCATGTCCCTGACACAGCAGAGTTTGTTTCTGAAACATCCTTTCATCACATGTCTATACGTTAGTGTAGTACGTGTATTAATGCATTATATCTTCTGAAAAACAAAACACTGTTTGTCTGAGTTAATGGTATAGTTGTTTACATTTCACATTTCTGCTATAATCATATGTGACATGTTTACTCTTCATGTTTTGTTGAGCATTTGCACGTCTGTGTGTCTTTAACAACATGTTGAAGTGTCTGTTCTTATCGTGTGTGAGTGTGTGTGTGTGTGTGTGTGTGTGTGTGTGTGTGTGACGAGTTGACCCAGTCTTTTGTTGTGCAGGTAAGCTCAGGTATGTGTTAATGCAGGAGGGGTGTAAGTGGATGTGAGAGGAACAATGTCGACTAACTGGTTTAGAGGCATCCATCCTTTACAAGCGCTGAGCACCGTGTCAGAGCGCTCACTCCTTTAAAATGCTCAATACCAGTTTGGTTTCATAAGGCGAGTGTGTGTATGACTGTGTGTGTGTGTCACACCACAAAGTTTCCCATACTCTGATGATGAGGGTGACACAGCATTATTATAAGCACATAGGTCACATACAAACCTGTACGGTAGGTAATGACTGTTTTCACTCTGTAATTAGCTCATTAATTGATGTTGTTAACTATTACTATGATTACTAAATAAATGACTCATCAGCTGTTGGTTGCTCATGGTCAGTAAAACAGATGAAAACATGTCAATAAATAAAAAGGGTTGGGTGCTCTAAACATGTTACACACAAAAAGAGGGGGAGACCCCAGACCTGACACTCCAGGCATGAAACATGTAGAAATGAGGAAGGACATGTAGAAAAAGGGCTTCAGTTACAAAGGTGTAATCGTTAAAAAAAGGCAGCCATGTTTTGATTAAAGAGGCCAACGTTATCACAGTGTGATGGCCTGTACAGCGTGGATTCTGATGTGCATCATGAAGGTAGTTTCTTCTTCAGAACACACGGACCTATTCATTCGTTTGAGTCCACAACGCTTAAATCTTTACATCACCACATGTGATGAACACCTTCAACTGTGTTCAGTGAAACCACAAACAAGAGAGAACACAAGGAAATCTCTGGGTGTCTCATGACTCGATTGAGAATCTATTTTTCAATTCAAAACGATTCTGGATTCATGATTCAAAGTTCATTTTTGAACTTCAGGATCTACTCCAGTCTGTGAGACTGGCTGAATTTCTTCCTGCTCCATTTTCATTATACTGACTTGAAGAGATAGCATTAGCACTTAGCAAAGAGTGGCTGATTAGCCCCCAAACAAAAATCTATTTTTGGAAGTTATGAATCTATTTAAAATCTCAAAAGATAAGGATCTCAATTCTTACATAAATCGATTTTATTTCCCACCCCTAATTGAAAGATGGGTGATCTTTAAAATTTGGTTAGTGGGATTGGACTGCAGTAAAAAATGATTTGAAGAGGTGACTGACAAATGAAACCCCTTTACATTCTCACTTTGCACTAATTATTTAATCTATAAAGAAGAGTCAAATGTGGACATGACATTCAGATTGGGATAACAGTGAGTAGCAGCAGCTTTGGGAGGAGACGTCCTGTGTAATATTCATGTTGGTGCTACTGCTGTGAACTCCTGCATCGAAGACGAGCCTTGTTTTGATTTGACCCGGGCGCCACAGAAACCTCTCGTGGCTTCATTTGTTAAAGAAATGAGAGGGGATTGGGCAGACAACAGTATTGGTGCCTCGACTCGTACAAAGCGGTTTCCGTGGCAGCTGTAACCTCCATGATTTGAATATGTACACAAATATTTTAGTATCTACAAATTCTGTTAAAAAGCTTGTTGGAAAAGTTGACCTGGAGCACAAGTTCAAATTTACAAGAGGGCGACCTCTGTAATCACAACTTCTACTTTTTATGTCAGAGTTCACCAAGTACAGACTTCAACCTGTCGGGCTGCCTCGGATTATTAAAGGCTGCCCTTTAAAATAATTTGTATTTCTAGTTTTACAGACAACTGAGACATTGTGAGACGATTGATTACCTTTTAGAAAACGATCACCTTGCTCTATCTCCCATGTGTCCGTTTGCTCTGCTCTTGTGAGAGGGGGTCTACAGACATGCTCAGTCGAGAAACAGTAAAAAGGAGCGCTGGTTTAGATTCTTCCTTAGAAACACTGTTTAACCCACATCCTCCTCGCTCCGTGTCTGATCGGAAAATAAAAAACTCAAATAAAAAGAAAATGCAAAATGCCGTTGTCAGCAGACTGTTGTCATGGAGACAGGACAGACATGCAGTGCTTTTCTTCTCAGCAAACAAACGCTTCATGCAAACACTTCCGAGAGCACAGCCAGCGCATTTCTGCCTGTAAAAAACGGCAGGTGGACATGGGGCCTAAAGTGTCAAAATAAGCAATTTAATTCTAAATTTCAGAACATTTTAAATAAAACAAAAACATAA
This sequence comes from Labrus bergylta, assembly GCF_963930695.1. NCBI lineage: Eukaryota > Metazoa > Chordata > Actinopteri > Labriformes > Labridae > Labrus > Labrus bergylta. The sequence continues at coordinate 1,325,321 of NC_089213.1, read as the reverse complement.
AAAGTGATCCTGCTCCTCCTGTGTAAAGAGTTAGAAGAGATGTTGCACTCAGTCCCAGCTTAAGGGATTTGGGACGTCTGCTGAGCTGAGGTAATGCTGATCTCTTACACCAGTTAAAAGTTATGTTGATATATCTCTTCTCTCTTTTCTCCAGCATGTCATCCAACACCTCCAGCGATAATCTGTGCGCATCGGATGACAAGCTCTGCAGTAAGGACACACTTCTTCCTCTCCTCGTCGTCACCTCCTACACTTCCTCCTCACACCTCAAATCTTTGATCTCCTTTTAACAAATCTTCAGATTTCTCTTTACAATCGGGATAACAGCCTGCTCTGGTGTGGTCACTTGTCTGCTCAGCTGAAATCACAGATAACTTGTTTTGTGCAGACTGCAATCAAGATCATTAAAAACACCCATGAACAGTGTGGTGATAGACAAGCAGAGAACATACAGTCTGACCCGACCCACACTCTTCACTGTGAGCCTCAACTTTGACCCTCTGGGAGAATATTCAGGGTCCCTCATTTGTGCTGATGTCCTTTAACATTCTGAATAAGAGGTGATGTAGGGTGATGTGCAGAGGGGCCGTGCAACAGCTGCAGGAAGGTTTTTATGTACATGTGGAATTGTTACAGGTTTTGCATGATGACCGAGTCATAGACACATTTCCTTTGGGGGACAACACACTAATCAGTATATCTCATCTTATCTACAATCAAAAGAGATCCCGTGTTTGTTTTTTACAAAGCTGAACTTTCACATTTGGCAGCTACATTGGGATGAAGCTAGAACAGTTCTGGAGTTTCCCAGAATGAGGAATGAGCTTCAACATGACACTTCACTTTTCTTCCTTCTTTTGAGTCTCCATCTTTTCTCCTCTGTTAAGCGTTGGTTCACGATGGCTGATTCCTTCTACTCTCTTCTAATCTTTTGTTCAGAAGTACTTTTTTTAAATTACAGCCTTAGTTTAACATCTTTCTCTCCCCTCTACATTTCCTATCATTTCATTTTTATTAAAGAGGATTTCTAATCTCAACAAGTTTTCCTCTGGTTGAATAAAGGTTCAAATAAATCACTCGCTCTCCCTGCCTTCAAGCAGAAACTGATTTAACTGTCAGTGAGTATTTTAATGAATTGAATAGAAGCAGATATTTAACTAAGCATTTATCAAACTGTTGGTGTTTCACTGCAGTCACATCATTTGTCTCTGTCACCATTCAGCCAAAGAAAAGTGAGTCAAAGAAGAGTTACGACTCAGATACAAAAAAAGAATAATCTGAAATGAGCTTTTCAGGTCTGATAATATCTTTGTTATAAAAGGGCTCCTCTCTACAAGGCCGTTAAAAAACCCAACCTTCAGGTGATGTCATTAAAAGTACAGGAGTACTGTTCAATCTTTATGATTTATTAAACTAATCCTCAGCAGGTTATGCTAAGCTAAATATTTGTCCACCTAATAACAGAAGTCTTAGTTTAACAAAGACGACCATTGGGTGTAAGAGCTGTTCAAAAACTGATTGATGATATTCTGTAAATCCCTCACCACTCCTAACAATGTGCCACAACCTGAACATGAAGTTTACACAGAGCAAAGAATTTACATTCAAGTCTTTAACCCTCGAGCAGCGTTGGATTAACATCAGGTGTCTGACAACAGAAGGTGTGTAAGATGAAGGATATGACTACAGATAACAAGTATCGTAGTTTTGTAAGGGTGTGTGTGTCTGTGGCACTGAGAGGGAGTGAAGGGTCAATGTGGAGGATGAAGTTAACTCGGAGTGATATAAGGAAATGAATGAATGAATGAATACTAGTGGAGAAAAATAACATATTTATAGTATCCAAAGTAGAACCGCAGTTTTCTCGAGGAACTGGCTGCTAACGAGTGTTCCAGATGAAGGATTTGAATGATCTCTTAATCACCATCAGAGAAACAAGCTGAGCACAACTCATAAAGTTGGACAGTGTATACACGAGTAAAAAACATGGATGAACTGAACTAGACAAACCTCTTAAGCCGGGGTACAAACTAAAAGATAATCGGGTGTAATTTAGGCCCGCCTTCCCCTGCTCAAAGTCAGCAAAGGCCTGATTATCTTTCCAGATTCTCCCGTGGTGTGAGGTGTGTTAAGAGTGATTTTACCCTGCGATCAAAAATCCTGTAAATTGTCAAAGCAATAGCCAATCAGGAAGCAAGCTGACTGAAGCAGGAAGCACAGCAAACATAACCATGGAGACAACAGCAAACGAGAAGAATGAAGTTAGAGTGTTTATACAACGTGTTCTGTAAAAGAAACCACAATCCAACGAGGAAAGGACCAAAATGAAGATCTGCTTTTATAAACTCCTGAAAGTGCACCGCCTCCTTCAGCCCTGACATTCACATGTGAACTTCTCTCTTCCTCTCTCAGTAGCAAAAGAGCATGACCTGGCCGTGATCATCGTCCCCGTGCTGCTCCTCCTGGGCTTCCTCCTCACCCTACTCTCCTTGTGCATAGTGAAGTATTGTCCTGAACGGAGGCCCACACGGATCAAGACACATCAAAGCTACCACAGCTCAACGCACAGGCACACACACACACAAAGGCCCAGCCGCAGAGATCACCTGCGGGGCATTGATGGTCAGCAAGCGAGCATGCAGTCGTCTCTGTGTTCATTTAACCTTGTTTCAGTCTTTTGACAGAACTGCACACAGACATTTGTAACTCTGCTAAACGTCTCTCTCTTCCTCTCCGAAGCTCCCCCAGGGATTAACCCACTGGAACATGAAGCGCTGCCAATGTCAGTTCAAGAAGTGCAGCAGAATGTCAGGCCAACTCTGGCTGCAGTACCGCAGATGTCCACAGAGGGGCACAACAGAGGCTTCAGCCAAGTCACTGCCTTGCCGTTACACTTCTCCATCGACCCTGATAACAAAGTCGGCCTGTACAGAGCTCGCATGGAGAACAGGGACGTCATTCTGAGGGTGCTGAAAGGTAAACATCCTGCAGCTGGAAGAATCTCAGACAACTCAGTCAAACGTTTTTACTGAATGTGTGCCAGCTAAGTTTTCATATCAGTGTCTGAGAGAGAAGAGGACGCTCTGATAACTGGTTCACTACATTAACACTTTATAATATGTCCCTGGTTGTGCTTTGGTTTAATTTTCCACTGTCTTAAAAACATCAAATAGACGAACCCTTCACTGATTTAACACGTTCAAAATGTGTAAATTATTCATGGCACTATTTGAAAAAGTACGTTTAAATCCTTTAAAAATTGACAAAAAAGTTGACATGCAGGATGTTTTCAGTAAACGTTTTAGAAATAAAAAAGCGTTGTCTGTTGTCTCACCTTTTCCACAGAAACAGCAAACAGCAGTGAGAAGCAGCACTTCTTTGGTTTTGCTTCGTTCGTGTCAGGACTGGGGCCACACCCCTTCCTACCAGCGCTGCTCGGTGTGGTTTCAGAGCCTCCGATGATAGTGGTGGAGGAGCTGCAGCACAGAGACCTGCTGGGCTACCTGTGGAGATGTCGACAGGTACAGGAGTCACAGACACGTTTAAAATAAATGTTCCCATAATGGTTTATGCATGATGTTATTTATGAGGTTTATAATACAAACTGCAGTTAGTGCTCCTCTCAGGAAGCAATATTTTAGAGCTTTTATCGCAGGCTTCTTCAGAACCAGCTCATCTCAAGCCGGACACTAGTGTGAAAAGTTGTGAAAAGCTAAATGGGCAGATAGTGTATAGTGTAGTGTGGCAGAGAAATGTTTGCATATTGTAATTCCATGCTTAAATGAACAAAGAGTCTCCACAAACAATCTTAAAAAAGCATAATTTCGTCTAGAAGGTGGAGGGAATTTGGGTGGAAAAATGTTATATGCTTTTTTGTCACACCCCAAATAAAAAATAAGCAACTCGGTATTCCTCAGCAATGTTGGAGACAGTGTGGGCAGATGAATGCCAATAACTCACATATTTTCTGGTTATGTGTAAAAGACTTAAGAGGAAATATTGAGACAGAGCCCCTCACTACTTTGATGTGTGTTTGTGTATGTTTTGTTGTGCTTTATGTTTGTTAAATTTGGAAATAACAAAAAAAAAAAAAGCATAATTTCTTTGATAACTGAAGGTCTAAAACATAGAAAATAGTGGTAAAATAAAAGGTATCCAAAATCAGTGGCACAAAAGTTGCCTGATGCAGTAAAATGTAAACAGTTAGGTCATTATGTGCTGAACATTAAATCATGTAAAGGTAAAGTTATAGCTGTCTTTTTCCTCTGGGGGGCAGTATTGTGCATTATATCCTACCACTGAGGAGAGAGACACTCAAAGCTGAAGCTGACAGGAACAGCGTGAGCACCGATATCAAATCATTAGCTGATTATTAGTTCACATTATGACAGAGGGAGACAGGCATGTCACATGACAAACAGGACAGGTCTGGGTTTTATTATTCAATGGGCTGAAAAACAACAGGAAAGTCATGTCTTTCTTCTCCTCTGTCCCTGAAGGAAAACTCCAGTTCACAGTCTTCATGTGAGATGACGGAGAAGAGGATCTTCACGATGGCAGGACAGGTGGCCTCTGCTCTGGTTAGTTAAAAAAGATGTCCTCTTCTCTGCCTGTGTCTGTCACTGCTCCACTGACTTGTAAAAAAACAGAAAGATCTCCCTCTGTTTTCCATGCATATCTCTCTTTACGACTATATTCTTTGTTATTCATTTGTTTCTATCCCTTTAAATGTTTCCCTGATTTCACATTTATAGAAAAACTGTCTAAACATTACATTCACAGTGTGTCAATTCCATTACGCTCTCAGGATGTATGAAATATTCTGATTGAATTTGAATGAAGTACAAATCTAGTATATACCTTTCAAAGCTACATGTAGTTGATAATCTTGTAATGTGAAACTTTCATACAACTCGTTAGTCCTAAAGTTCCTCTTTCCATCTTTGTCTGAACATCTTCAAGGAGTACCTGCACAGTCAGGGCTGTATCCATGGCAACGTGGGAGCTCGCAGTGTTCTGGTTGGTGGAGATCTGACAGCCAAGCTGTGGGGATTGGGCTCGGCCCACCGCAGGAGGACACAGGCCAACGTGGGAGCGGGAGAGGACGTGGAGATGAAGAAGTGGCAGGCCCCCGAGGTGCTGGGCAGGAGAGCTGTCAGTCAGAGCAGTGATGTGTGAGTGTCCGAGTCCTCTGTGAGAATATTAACCGACACAGTGATGAAGAGTGAATAGAAAGTACGAGGGAAATGACCTACACGGAGTTATCAAAGAGAGTCGGAGATACTGAAGGTTATCATCTGAGTGTTTGAGAAACTGATCTGTGGGACTTGAAGCGAGGGGCCGCCGGTGGCCTGGTGCTCAGTGCACGCACCCCCATGTGTGGAGGTTATGGTGATCTAATCCTGGATTCGGGTCCGACCTGTGGCTCCCTTTGGTCCCCTGCTCTCCCTCTTATGATTTCTAACTCAGTCCACTTTTTGTCTCTGAATGGAGCCAATAAAAAGCCAAAACATTAAACCTTAACAAATGCATCCTTTATAATAAGTTAAATTGAACATGAGATTAAAAAAATAAAAGTGAACACTTCATAATCAATGTACCAAACCAGATCAAGAAGAGCTGCAACAAGCTTTGAAGCCAGGAAGCTTCAAATAAACTTCAAAAGCTTCCTTAACCTTCACACGCTCTTCACATGAATTATATAATTATTGTTTCAAGAATGGCTGTTTCTTCTGTCTCTTGTCTTCTATACACTTTAATGGATATATTTTAAAATAAATCCCTTTTATTGACATAAAACACCCTTCTCTAACTCTGCTTCACAGGTGGTCTTTTGGTATCCTGCTCTATGAAATGGTCACATTAGGTAGGTACTGTTAACTCCATTGTTTATTTAAAGAAATGTGTAAAGAGTATACATAACAAGAAAATGAAATGTTGGAACTTTTATCACCATTACCAGCAAGAATACACATTACCACCACTAACACAATCAAAGCCACAGTCAGTAAAACCTCACAACGCTTTGCTCCTACAGGTTCATTTCAGATATATATTTATTCGTCCCGTATGTTTGTGTTTGTCCAGTAAACGACTTGAATCTTACTGTAGATTTCTCCTCCGTATGCAGGTGACCCACCGTTTGCTCAGCTCATGGCGACTGAACTCTTGCAGTATCTACAGAGAGGAAAACATCTCAAGCGGCCAACAGCCTGCTCCAACTCCCTGTAAGATAAACAGCAGAAAGCTTTAACTGTTTGGGGTGTTAGAAACATTTTGGGAAACGGTCATTATCTGTGACAAATCGGGTAATGGTAAATGGACTTTTAGTGTCGCGCTTTTCTAGTCTTCTGACTACTCAAAGCACTTTTACACCAAATATCACACCTACACATTCACACACTGATGGCAGAGGCTGCTATGTAGTGAGACCCACAGAAGCAACTAATCCAATTCATACACCACCGACAAAGCAGTGGGAGCAATTTGGGGTTGCTCAGGAGCTAGGGATCGAACCCTAGACCTTCAGGTTGAGACACAACGACTCCACCAACTGAGCCACAGCCGCCCCTAATGCAAAATCATTTGCCCCTTAGTATAATGTAATAATGCCTCAGTGGTTTTAAAAATCACAATTTATTATAAAATATTGTGTTTTCTTTGTGTTGAGTATTCACTTACACAGTTATCTAAAACTATCATGTACCATAAGCTGTAATACCTCTTATATCCTTTGATATGTTACCGAAATCTATGAGGGACAAAAAATGGCTAAAGTATAAATAAATAAATAAATGAATGAATGAATGAATAAATAAATAAATAAATAAATAAATGAATGTTGGGAGAAATGCATACAATAATGTATAAATAAATAAATGCATCAATAAATATATAAATAAATAAATAATTAAATAAATGCATCAATAAATATATAAATAAATATATTCACATATTTATTTATGTATTTCTGTGTCCATGTTCTATAAGGAGAAGTAAATATGTAAATTAAGTGGGCCGTCCTAACATTACTGAAGTAGGATTGGTCAATTTTGAAAAACAGACAGAAGCAAATTTACATAAATACTTTTCCTCTTACGACCTGGACACAGAAATAAATAGATGTGTAAATGTAAAAATACGGAAATAAATTAATAACTCAATTAATGTGGAAATGTATGCATTGGCTAATAAATGAATAAATACATGTAAAAATATATAAATAGCCTTTTTCTATCTTTCAACAAAGAGTATTTATTATTTATTCATTGATGTATTGATTTCAGCATGTATATATTTATTGATGCATTTATTTATTTATACATTGTTGTATGCATTTCTCCCAACATTTATTTTTTAATTTTTTTATTTATACTTTAGTCATTTTTTGTCCCTCATAGAAATCCTTCTTCTTAACATATATAATACTGTGGAGTCTCTAAAGTCGGGTACCAAAACTTTCCGTCAGTACTAATTTCTCCGATAATTCGCGACAGCACCTGAATGCAGCGTTTCATTAAACTGCTAAACTAAAGCTAACTAACCATTTTAAAACTTGACTGACTGCCCAAAGTGTCTATATTTGTTTTGCTGCTGTTTTTATTCGATTTGGAGAGATTATTTATCATTTTAACTAAATGTAACTATTTTTTAAAAACAACGGTTAACGGGTATGTGTACAATCTTAATAAAACAGTGTGATTACATGATTACTAACTTGTTACATAATGTAGAAATAATAAATAAATATTAATCTCCCAAATAAAAGTTAAGCAGTGTTTCACCTTCACCTACAGGTACTCCTTAATCCGGTCCTGTTGCCGTTGGAACCCCCAGCAACGATTCTCAACGTCGGAGCTGATTGGAACACTTCAGGCGGGAGAGCGATCAGCCAATGGGACGAATGTGATTAGAGTGCCAGAACCAATGAACATCGAAAGATACCTGAGGGAGACGGGATATGGAGAAACCCACAACTATGCTGTTCTCTGATTGGCTGTTATCAGTCAGGACTATATTGGCTGGTGGTGCTGTTGTTGGGAAGACCAGAGGACTGCTGCAAAAATGAAGAATTCATGAAAATAACTTTATCAAAATCGTTTAATATAATGAATTATAAAAGTTTATGAAGGATGTTTAACTATTGCTACTTTTTGCTATTGAAAACTCAGACACTTTATATGTTGAGAAGAGAGTAATATATATTGTAAATATGACTTTAACTAAAACAATGGTTATCTAAAAGAATGACAAATGCATGTTCCATTTACTTTTCTACTGTGACCAGTGTTGATATGTAAGAAACCTTTTAAAGGCGCTCAGCAGAGATGAAGGCACTTGATAGGATACTATTCAAACTAACACTGGAAAATGAAAGCCACAATACTTTATTTCCATCTTTATTATTTCTTTGTGGCAAATGTGGGGATTTTTACTTTTTGTTTGTGATCTGAAAGCCTTACACAGATTTTAACATAATTACAAAGTTGAACTGTCAATATGTATTTTTCTGTCCTTTTAATGCCTTGCTGAAAAGCCAGTTGCCCTTTTGGGGACAAATGGAGCTGGAGTTACAGAAGTTGATTCAAATGCATCGAGAACACCTTTTGGGTTACTCGTGAAGAAATAATAATAATCTGCTCGGTAAGTTACGTTTACTGAAACCAGATGTATCTGAAATCTGCTTGAAGGCAGAGAATAAGACAAGGGGCCCTGCAAAAAATAAACGTTAAATGGTTTCGCTTGTCCTGAAGGAAATCCATACACGAGCTTTGTAGGTCAGCTGTTTGATTTCTTGAATGAAAACACAGACGCCACAGTTTAAGAACAGTTCCTTGATTATTTATTTGCATGATAGTATTGTTAGCCTCTCCCGTCTGACTCAGTCCCTCCGAGATTAAATCAAGATTTTGATTTCTGCAATCAAGCACATTTTGATTCTGAAGTAGCCTCTGTATTTAAAAAAAAAAAAAAAGTCCCTTTTAAGAGTTTTTAGTGAAAAGTGCTACTTTGTGGGATAACAGTGATTGAGTGAACAGGGTCGCTGTAGTCTGCTGGTCGACGGATATAACTCAGGTCATCACAGCAGAACTTCAATGATTTGACGATTAAATTGTCGCCCACTTTATTTGTAATAGAGTTTTTTTTTTTGGTTTTCACTAAATGCTGAGGGATCTGCTGATTTAAACGCTCCTAAAATCCAGAGCCGGCTGACACACAACACACGAAGCTTCTTCCCCTTTTAGAGGGAAATACTGTCGTAGCCACAGTCACTAACAATGAAGCCAAAGGAAGCTAGCTAGAAAGATAAATACTGTTGGTAATAACACGCTAAGTGACGAAGCTAATGAGGAAGACGGAGAGTTTCCTTGATCAAGGTCGCTACTATTCAGTCACGCTTTTTTTTTTGGGAAAGGCAACGGATGTCATTGCTTGAAATAACAATCGTAGAAAAGTAAGCACTAATATATAAAACAAGGAATGATATGAAAAGCAGTTTAAAAAACAGACTCATCTAAAACGATCGTAGAGACTAGTGAGAAAGGCCACGAGGTTCACACAGAGAGAGAACATGACAGAAGTCCTACAGTCCAAAGCTGAAACAAAGGCAGCAAACAGATACTTAAATAGAAAGGCAAACTTTACACTTATTACAGAATATCTCCAGGTGTCCTCACTCGCTCCAGCTCACTCATTCAGGTCATTTTTAGTCTTTTTGTATGTAGGTCCACGGTGGCTGCCGGCCGACGTCTCGTCACAGACGTTCTGGTTTTGTTCACAAACAACGCTTTAAAAGAAACTTCAAATTTAAACACTTATCACAGTTAGTGCTCATTTCCATTCTTCATCGGTTCCAGCATCTCTTTGAAACTTTACAACATTTGACAAAATCAAGTCGTTACCCTTTTTTCACTTCTGTATCGATCAACAACAAACAACAAACATTTTTGAAATGATCGGACAGAACAAAAAGTCAGAGATTTGGAAGATTTCAGTCCTTTGTCCAGAGCAGCGTCAACAATAAGTCAGATGATTTATTCACATTTACACTGAACTCCTGAACTTCATGTGTTCAGGAAAGTATTAGAGTGTTTCTTCTGTTTCGTTAAAGGCTTTATATGCGATTTTTTGATCCAGCAGATGTCGCCCTTGAGCACCAGCATGAAACCAAAACAAGTCGCGCTGCATTGTTGAGTACAGTATGTTATTCTTCTTTTCTCTAGTCCCTCAATTAAACAACTTTTTTCTGCTGAATCCGTTTGTCAGCCTCACTGGAAATCTGATTTTCTGTCTTTGCACCATGACAGATGGTTTTTCTTCAGACTCTGGTCCAGATCCTTGTCCTCTTAGTGTACCCTGTTCATGTCCAATAGGCAGGTTTAAACATTAAAGCGCTACGATTCAGATTTAGAGGATTCAATCAGCTGACTGTTCTAGTTTTTACATTCATAACAGAGACGTTATGACTCCAAATACCTCTATGAAATGAGGAGTCAAGTTAAAATCACTGATTCTTCAGTTCAGGGTCGATTTCCGGTTTCTTTTCATCTTTTTTGTAGTAATTTGATGCAGATTTTGGCCTCGATCAAACGCAGCGTTGGATTCAAAAACACATTCGAGGAAAAAGGCAAAAACGTGTTGAACTAAACGAGAACAGGCGTTGTCTTTATAGGCAACACAAAAAAAATGTAGAAGAAGAAGAAGCAGTGAGTGAATATTTAAAAAGTGACTTTTCTGTACACTATGATACAACAGAAGAACAGAGAGGAGTGTTTATCTGTTGAACGTTTCGCTGAACTGAAGAAATCAGGAAGTAAAAAGTGAAGCTCTGTTCACACATGACTCATTTAAATGTGGTCATCTTTACAGCTTATTACCCAGAATTCACTCTGACTGACATACAACTCAACTCACTGCACCCTGCTCACCCACCCGCCTGACCACCACGGGGTCCAGAGCCATCAGAGGTTGGGAAACTCCCACCCACCAGACATCTGTAACATCGACTCTCTCTCCATTTTCAAACTGTGAATTTCTCTTTTTTTAAAGTTCATTTTGTGACTTTGTTCTTCTTCTTTTATCTCTGCTTTGTAAGGTGACCTGGAGTGTTTTAAAAGGCGCCTATAAATACAATGTTTTATTATTATTATTATTATTATTAAAATACATTCAAACCCTTCATGTTTTCATTTTACAGGAAAAGTCAAATCGACTGAAAGTGTGCGTCTAATGATCTTAATCTCTCGATGATCCTCTTCTACGAGCACACAAGAAAAAGTGCTAAAGAGCAAAAACAGGTCGTCTACAGATTCAAGTGCAGCAGCCCGTGTGCCGGTTCAAGAGCTTGGTTTGGTACCTCTCACACACACACACCTGCAGGACGCGGCCCGCTCTGACAGCAGGTTTCAATAGGAGCTGGATTCTTGATTTTCATTGTCTATGACAGCATCAGTCTCTCAGGGTGTTGATGTGGGCGCAGATCTTGAGGGCCGGTCCCAGCTTGATGTTCATGGTGGACATGAGATGTTCCTCCTTCAGCAGCAGCAGGGCCTGTCCGTCGATCTCCTGCGACAGGAACTGGGGCGCCAGATCCTCGCAGCCTGCAGAGACCAGGAAGACGAGATTACACAACTTGTGTTTTCATCGACACTTCAAACATCAATGTTGAAGACAAGCAAACAGATGAGAACAAAAAGATCAGATATCTGGTTGACCTTGTAGCGAGGAGATAAACTGCGACACTTCCTCGACGCTCCACTGGGCGGGGCTTTCAGGCGGGGCAGAATTCTCTGTCGGGATCGGAGGAGGCTGCTGCTGCTGGTGGCAGGAGGCCGAGGAGGCGGGCGAGAGGGACATGGGGTCGTCTTCATCCTCCTCTCCGCTGGACTCCTCGTCTGAATGGCTGGACTCTGAGCGGCACTGGGAGGGGGGGAGGGGACGCCATGAGCAAAGCCGTAACAAAAGATCAGTTGATAACAGGGAACCTTGTGGTTACACGGGATCGTTTCAAGAGACTGAAGATTATTTATGTAAAAGCAGAAAAAATAAAGCTCAGCGGACGACAAAGCAAACGTAGCAGCTTTAAGATAAAGTAGATAAATTCAAAGTGTCATTAATAGAGTTCAGACCTGAGACAGTTTGGCAGCTTCACAGTAAGAAAGGAGAAAACAGTGCATGAGTGTCCACTAGGGGGCAGCATGCTTCCCCAGAAGAAAAAGCCTTTAAATGGATCAATTATTTGCTTCTAGAAATGTGTTAAAACTCAGAGTAATGCTAATACCCCTCTGGAGTTTCAACACTGATTGTTTTATTAGCTGCTCACTGAGACAGGTCAGATGATAAATCTATTATTTCACTGTTTCCAAGTTACAGGAGCATGATTTAAAGTGATGGTGATATTAGAGGTCCAACATGTTAATGTGACGACTGAAACCTCTCCAGTGTAAAGATATGAAAGCTCATTAAATCTCTCCACACTTTTAAACGACTCAGACATTTCCTATCACTCCTCCAGCTGCAGGAAATGTCCGTCTCTCTCTCTCTCTCCCTCTCTCACCTTGACAGGTAACGGTCTCCCCGCTATCTTGGCGCTGGCTATCTCCGAGCTGGTCCTCCGGGGAACCCTCCTCCTGGCGACGCCCCCCTCCTCGTCCGAGTTGGACAGATGACCGTGGTGGACCTGATCCTGATCTGAAGCGTTGTTGTGACCTTGAGCCTGCCGCACGCTGAAGCTCTGCCTGAAGCTGACGTTGTACCTGGGGAACCAATACATACTGTATCGTAGACAAAGAGTGACATATACGGTACTGAAGCCAAGACGAGCAACACATACAAGATTTCATCTCTTTGCACCACGCTGCGTATACAACACTATACACAGCGTGCAGCGGGCAAAGAGAGGAATGCAAAGCAAGAGGAACAATGCAGACGGAGCATTGTTTAAAACACATGACAGAATAAATACAAGACTTTGTATATGGAGACGTTCAAATGGAAAAACTAGCCGAGCTGCTGGAGTCCATTTGACATGAAAACAGAAAACATACATGCTGTGAGATATGCAGCTGCAGCCACATGAGGATTCAAACCCTGCTGTTCCCACACTGTTCTTCTAAAACCATCAGGATTTAGGATTTAGGGTTCTAGCTCCAGTTCTTAGTGTGAGACATGTGAGGCTTCAGTGTCTGTCAGCAGTAGAGGGTTTGTTTCCTTAACATGGCTCCCGCTGCATATATTAGATTTCATGCATGTTGAAGTACCTCTTGGCACAGGTCATGGAGCAGAACCTTTTGGTGCCTCTGAACTGGCTGGCAGGAGCAAAGTTTTTACAGTACTCACACTTCAGCACTGAGGGGACAAAAAGAAGAAGAAGAGGGTCAAAATATAAATCATGTCTTCAGGGAAGAAATTCATGAGCAGCAAGTCGATAAAGCAACATCAGAAAATACTGACAAAAACACAAAACTGAACTCCAATATCTGTGTTTCATTTTTAATATCAATGTTAAGATGCCTTACAGAAAAAGTCAAAGGTCAAACCATGACCCTGGTTTGATGAACAAAGGTCAAACCATGACCCTGGTTTGATGAACAAAGGTCAAACCATGACCCTGGTTTCACAGACAAAGGTCAAATCATGACCCTGGTTTCACAGACAAAGGTCAAATCATGACCCTGGTTTGAAGAACAAAGGTCAAATCATGACCCTGGTTTGAAGAACAAAGGTCAAACCATGACCCTGGTTTGAAGAACAAAGGTCAAACCATGACCCTGGTTTGATGAACAAAGGTCAAACCAGGGCAGATGATACATTAGCTAAATAAATATTTGAGTTTATTAGCGTTCAACCTTTATTAAACACTCAGGTAATGTTAAAGCTCCCTCTGCTGGCCATCCTACATAATGACACATTTTAACATGAACACACCTGTATATGAATATATCTGGGATAGTTTCAGAGCAGTTACCTGTTGCCGTGGTAACGGTGTCTGATTGGTTAGTGTCCAGGCTGTCATTGGTTAAATCCTCACCGGCCGAGTCCTTCACTGAACCACACACCTGTCAATCAAACACAAAGCGTAAAAAACAAAACCAGCAGAGTGAAGTCACACGTATTAGTAACTGCGTATCCCATGATGCTCTCACCGGGAAAGGCTCCGCCCCTTCTTGGATAACAAAGCCTTCTATGAGGTGTGTGAGGACGTTCGGTTTGACCACAGCTTGTGGGGGAGGGGCTCTCTCCCCCTGGCCGCAGACCCCGCGGGACACTGACAGCACCGTGGAGGGGGAGGAGGAGACGGGGGGCGGAGCTTCAGAGCCTGGGGGAGGAAAGAGCGGAGCACTTGTGTCACATCACTCAGAGAAGGTGTTGTTTTTTTTAAGGTTTTATAGCTTCTGTGTCGTTACCTGCTTCAACAGGATTGGTTGAGAGTGATGAGGGGTGGTCTCTGACTGGCTGGAGCCGCAGGGGGGAGGGGCCATCTTCGTCATTGGCTGAATTGGAGTCTGATTTTCTTTTTAGTGAGCCACTTACCTGCTTCCCCTAAAAAAGTGAGACAGAATTTAAAAAATATATAAAGGTAAATAAAGAAGTGACATATTTTGCACGTTTGTCCTGGATGATCAAAATGTCTAAAACAGGGGAATAAAACTTTAAATAAAAACTGACCTGTGCTGTCAAACTTCTCGATGAGTCGCCGTTTGTCATCACAGCAGCTGGCGCCCCTCTCTGCTCCTCCGCCACCAGGGGGAGCGAGAGGGACGAGCGAGATAGGGAGGAGGGAGGACAGGAAACGGCAGGCAACTGTGAGGAGGCGGGGCCTGATGTCATGGCTCCGTTCTGACTCTGTCCAGAGCTCTGATTGGCCTGCGGATGAACCTGAGATACCTGAGCCAGCGGGGGAGCCTCCTGCGGGGACTGGAGCGTCTTCAGCCCCGCCCCTCGGCCCACGACTCCGCCCTCCCTGGAGGCGATGGAGGCCACCATCGTGAGGAGGCCGGAGGAGCCGCTGAGGGCGGCGGCGGCTCCGTCCTGGCTGCAGCTGCCTCGCGCCAGAGCCAGAGCCTGCGCGTTCCCCAGCGTGCTTTGCCTCGCCCCGACGATCTGGACGGGGATGTGCGGCGGCTGCAGGGGCTGGGCGGAGCTGCTGTTGGGAGGCGGGGCGGGCAGGATGGGAGGGGGGTTTCTAGAGGGCAGCTGGAGAGGCAGACGAAGCCCCTGCAGAGTTTTGGGTTGGATGGGGACGGGGCCGTTGCCGTGGCCCGACTTCTCAGAGCCGAGCGAGGACTTCTGCAGCGGCTGCACCACCAGCGTCTGAGCGTTCACCGCAGGTTTAATGGTCGCGGTGCCCACGGGATAACCGTGAGAGTGGGACCCCGCGGAGGACGTGAGGACCAGTGTGTGAGACGCTGTGGGAGCTGTGGTTCCTGTAGTGAGGGTCCGGGTCCCGTGGAGGAGGAGCTGAGAGAGAGGGATGGAGGAGGTGGAGGAGGAGGAGGAGGAGGAAGAGGAAGAGGAGGAGGAGGGGTGGGCTTTGAGGTTGGTGGGCTGAGGGTAGGTGGGGATTTTGATGTGGGGGGGCTGGGGGTGAGGCTGGCTTGGTTTGTTGGGGGACTGGGAGTTTGACTGGTGGGAGGGCTGGACGAGAGAGTAAGCAGCTGGAAAGAGACGGAGAAAGATTTATCAGAAGAAAACCTGCAGAATTTAACTTCTGTCCAATGGAGAACAAGACATGTAGATTTTAAGTTTTCTCCTTACCTGAGTCACTCCTGTCCGGCGCTTCAGTCTTCACGCCGACGCCTTTTGGACCGGACACACCTCGCATCGCTAGATTCTGCACCTGGACAAATCAAAGAAAGTTTAAAAGTGTGAAAAAGAATCACTGAGACTGAACAGAGAAGACAACAACACCACAAACCTGGTCGTTATCCGATTGGCTGCCGGATGAAGGAGCTGGGGTCACTTCCTGTTGCTGAGCCTGCTGGGGCTGCTGGGTGACGGTTGCCACGGCAGCCGTTGCCGTGCTGCCAGGCATGAAGATGAGCTGTGAAGAGATGGGCGCCCTGAGGGAGCGGTTGACCTGCAGGACGACGAAGTCAGCCATCAAGACACAGAAACAGGAGGAACACTAAATACTGAAAGAGTCTATAAAAACCAGTTTAAACTCACCCTCAGGTACATCTGTCCCTGCCCGGCTGCCGTCCCACTGAGCAGCACTGATTGGCTGATTGTGGACGTTGCCGAGGTGCCCATAGGACGGCTGCTGGTTGTAGATCCAGACGTCACGCTGGCCTGAAAAACGAGCAAAAAGAAACTTGAAAATGATTCCACTCCTCTCATCGTCTCATGATTTCTGGTCTGAAACATTTGACTCGTATTCTGAAGCCTATGAAAAACGTTTTCAGCCGGATGCTGGACTTAACAGTTAACTGAAGGTTTCCTCTCAGCCCTGCAGAGTTCCTGAGCGCTGAATGAGACTCATTCTGACACACTGGAAGTCTTCTCTGATATGATGTCGGCCATACAAACAGAAAAAACTCGGTTCCTGAGGAGCAGTTTGATGAAGAAATTCTTGGCCATCTTGGACCCGTTTCTCACCAGCGGCTGAAGGCTGACGTAGGATAAAAACTCATCCTGCCGCCCCCCCTCAGACCTCCTCTTGGAGACTTAACACATACATACACATGCAGGTGAACTGTGTGACTGGAAGCTACATTAAGCTCGATTTACTAGAAGTCTGTTTTGTATGTACATGTCTGAGCCGCGTGTTTGGATGTCTCTTCTTTTTTATTTGTAGTTTTTTTTTTCATTTTCATGCATATTACAAGCAACACAACAACAACAAGAAACCTAATTACATCTCTTACCTCCAGCAAGTATTTTTACATTCAGTTGACAAGCCTGAATAAATGTTGTATTTCATTTTTCTTTTTTTTTTTAACCAGTAGGAATGTTAAGTTAAATCCTTGATGTATAAATCTCTTCTTATTCTTATTTTTTATATTTTAAGAATGTATCTATTCTTATATTGTTTTATTTGACAACCTGCTGATGTAACACCACATTTTCCCAGTTTGGGATCAATAAAGTCATTCTATTCTATTCTATTATGTATAATTTATGTTTTTAATGAATGCATGACTTTTAAAGGTAGATGAGAGGGAGAGACGATGATACGGCGAGAGCTCATGGTGCATGCTGGGAACATGTGGCGGTGAGAGTACATACAGCTGTGGAGCTGGTGGTCTGAGAGGAGCTGCTGCTGGAAGGACTGGACTGACGACTGGCGGCCAGAGTAGCCTGAGAGGTCAAAGAGACGAGAGAGAAACGGGGCTTAGATCTCAGATCAGAACTCATGAACTGACTGAACGCTTCACTGTTTACACCCAGCAGGAGGCAGCATTGTTCTCCTGACTCTTACCCTAAGGGGACGGGTCCTCAGTGCTGCCCACAACACATTGAGTGTTTACAAGACCAAATAAATGTGGGTAAATGCTTCCCAGACCCCCTCTGCATGTCGGATCACTATCTGTCAGGACGATAAGCGGGGCGTTCACACCTAGCATTAATGCTATCCTCTGACTGTCAGATCAGGCAGGATGGAAGTGAGATTTTGCAACTCATGAAGAAACAAGAAATTTGAACTTGTTCAGCTCACAGAATAAACCACTTTGACCGTTAACACACAGGGAACGTTGACTTTTGTATTTATTATTGCTTTGTGCAGAAGATCTGATCTTTATTTACTGGGATGTTGCTCTCTCATTGTGTTAGTTAACGTCTGATTTATTACATAAAGGGTTAAAAAAGATGGACTGATACACGCTCAGCCTTATAAACATCCACCCACCTTTACCTGTTGCACCGCAGCCAGGTTCTGCAGCTGGGCGTTGTTGATCTGCTGCTGCAGCATCAGCTGCTGGAAGTACTGAGCGGCGTTGGGCTGCCTCTGTAACGCCTGCAGGGCCTGGAGCGAGGAGACGAGGAGACGAGGAGAGGAAGGAAATAAATCAACAGGCAGTTAGGCAAATGGAGAAGGAGAGGAGAGAGACGTAGTAAAAAAAGACGAGAGAGAGAGAGAGAGAGAGGAAGGATAAGGACAGAATCAAGATGAGGAGAGGAGAGGAAGGATAAGGACAGAATCAAGAGGAGGAGAGGAGAGAGGAGGTAAGGAGATGAGAGGAGAGGAGAGAGGAGGTGAGGAGAGGAAGGATAAAGACAGAATCAAGAGGAGGAGAGGAGAGAGGAGGTGAGGAGAGGAGAGGAGAGGAGAGGAAGGATAAAGACAGAATCAAGAGGAGGAGAGGAGAGAGGAGGTGAGGAGAGGAGAGGAAGGATAAGGACAGAATCAAGAGGAGGAGAGGAGAGAGGAGGTAAGGAGAGGAGAGGAAGGATAAGGACAGAATCAAGAGGAGGGGAGAGAGGAGAGGAGAAAGGAGGTGAGGATAGGAGAGGAGAGGAGGTGAGGTGAGGAGAGGAGAGGAGAGGAGAGGAGAGGAGAGGAGAGGAGAGGAGAGGAGAGGAGAGTGAAGAGAAGGAGTGAAGAGAAGGAGAGGAGAGGAGAGAGGAGAGGATAAGGACAGAATCAAGAGGAGGAGAGGAGAGAGGAGGTGAGGTGAGGTGAGGAGAGGAGAGGAAAGGAGAGGAGAGAGGGGAGGAGAGAGGAGGTGAGGTGAGGAGAGGAGAGGAGAGGAAAGGAGAGGGAGAATATGGCGGCAATAAGAGGAGGGAAGGAAATGTTGGGAAGGAAGAAGAGTGCGGTGAAAAATGAGAGAAGGAAGAAGTGGAGTAAGAGAAATGAGGGCAGAGGGTGTGAGCTGCTTGATGTACGAGCAGAGGCTGCTACTGTAATAAGTTGAGGGATGAAAGCGAGCGTGGCGGGCTGGATTAGTGTGTTCACGGTGACAGAGACAGATGGCGGTGCAGGGTGACAGAAGCCTGGCAACATTACACACAGACTCCATCAACCGAGCCCGACTCTATCCCTCCTCCTCCTCCTTCACCTCCGTCTCTCACTCACTCAGAGAGATCAACGAGAGCGTCCTCCGACTTTTACACAAACAGGATTTGTTCACAGCTCAATAAAACAACACTGCTCTTCATCATGTGAACGCAGAAGTTTTCAGACTAATTCA
Source organism: Labrus bergylta (assembly GCF_963930695.1). Lineage (NCBI taxonomy): Eukaryota > Metazoa > Chordata > Actinopteri > Labriformes > Labridae > Labrus > Labrus bergylta. The sequence continues at coordinate 1,306,188 of NC_089213.1, read as the reverse complement.
AGATGAAGACGAGAAGACTTCACATCAATCGTATCTTTACTGCAGGCGGCATCGAGCCCGAAACCTGCAGAGCTCAAAGTTCATCATCGTACATCTTTAACAGATTATTGCTTTAGTAAATAAAAGGCCGTGTAGGAACAGACGTATTAATCTGATGTCATCAAATCCCATTTTGGTAGGGGTGTCACGCAATTCATTTTTAATCGCAATTAATCAAATTAATTTTCATAGTAAGAGGCGATTAATCGCATTTTAATGGCCTGTTTGAAATTCTATTATTTAGCATTTTAAAACAGTTTTTGTTGGGCTTTTATTTTGAATTTCTGTACTGCCATAAACTGAGGGCGCTTCACTTCCTGTATGAATACAAACCTGCTTTTTTCTTGAAAGAAAGTCAAATGAATGAATGATTAGCCCCCAAAAAACAAATAGATTTCTTAAAGTTATGAATCTATTCAAAATCTCAGAAGATAAGAAAGATGAATGACTATCTACGGGGAGCCTAAAGGGACAAATTAACATGAGGTTAACGTGGTTTAAAAACAGATGAAAGCATTAGCATCAAAATAAAAGTATTGATGCTGACAGCCCGAGTACATGAAGGACTTAAGGACATGTCTGGAGGGACTAGAGTTAGGAAGGGGGGGGTCACCGGGTCAGTCCCCGGTGCAGACCACATCACACACACACACACACACACACACACACACGCTTACCTGCACGGCTTGTCGTTCATACAGAGACATGGAATTCATGGGAGAGGGGCGGGAGCTAGCCCCAGATGCAGCACTCCCATTGGTCGAGGCCCCCTGCTGGTTCTGCTCTCCGTCCGTCTCCATGGCGTCTGAGGGGACAGAGGAGGCGTCCATCAGAGACTCTCTCTCTCTCTCTCTCTCTCTCTCTCTCTCTCTCTCTCTCTCTCTCTCTCTCTCTCTCTCTCTCTCTCTCTCTCTCTCTCTCTCTCTCTCTGATATTCTCCTCTTCCTTCAAAGACATCACAACCGTCCAAAGTTCTCTCAAAGACTTTTCTAAAGCCTGATACTGAAGCAGTTACTCTGGGCTGGGTTTAAATTCTGGATTAGGGCTGCACCATGGTCCTGTGGTTAGTGCTTTCACCTCACAGTAAGGAGGGTCCTGCTTCAAAACCCCCTTTTTGGTCTTTCTGGCCCGTGCATGCCCTCCCCGTACTCCGGCTTCCTCCAGTCCACTGACATGCTCGTTAGGTTACCTGGTGACTCTAACTTAGTCGCCTGAAAGTGTGAGTGTGATCTTAGTGAAGACCACACTGACCGAGACCAGGACCAAGACCCCGTCTCTCACCCAATGTCAGCTGGGATCGACTCAAACCCCCCCAGGGACCCCCAACATGTACCCCAACAGCAGAGTCAGCACCGGCCTCAAGTTCAAACTTATTTAAAATCAATTTACATTTATTTTTTATTATAATTATGAATAATTATTATGCATTTGAGTCTTAAAAAAAGCAGACTTCCTGCTTCGTCCTGTCTTCATCTTTTAGACACTCAGAGATTTTTTTTTAATTGCAAAAAACATTTTATTTTGTTTATTTTATTTTTATTTGTTGTTATTGAACATCTTCTGTGTTACACTCTGACATGTTGGTGATGTTTAAATGACAGACCTGCAATATCTTTATTACCACTCTCATCCTCCTCCTACACACACACACACACACACACACACACACACACACACACACACTCACACACACACACACACACACACACACACACACACACACACACACACACACACACACACACACACACACACTCCTGTCCCAGCACTCTGTAATTTCCTCTCCTCACATTAACAAACACAGAGCTAATGTTAGCCGAGCTAGCCTCCATGTTTCAGACCTCCATGTTTGAATGCTGCACCGGAGGCTACTCCTCCTAGCATCCCGCTAACCCGCTGCTGCTGTCTGGCTCGTTAACGGGGCTCTCCGGCTCCGTGCTTACCGTCCCCCCCGGTCCGGGTTTCTCCTCCTGCTCCTGCCCGGGCTGACCCGCTGCTGATCGGCTGTGCGCGGCTCGCCGGCCCCGGAGCCCGGAGCTGCTGGTTGGAGGAGCTGTTCTGTGTTTCTTTGCAGGATGATCCGCAGCTGCAGCTTCACTGCTTTTACTGTTTTGCATAAATTTGCAGCTGATGTGTTGTTGGAGGGCAACGCCTCCTTTTTTCCTGCGCTGCCTTTTCCGGCGCGACGGGATGACGGAGCATCAGGAGGAAGGGGGGGGGGGGAGAGAGGGGGAGGGGGGGGGGGACACTACACCCCGGTCTGTGTCAGGTATGATGTGTGGAGGCTATCCTCAAAACTGTCAATCTATCAGGAATGTTTTCGAATACATCACCTTGTTACCTCTCAGACAGGGGCGTCTCCAGGACTTCTGGGCCCCCATGATCAGATCTCACATGGGGCCCCTCCACCTCACCTCTCTCTGAATTCAGGTGATGTCAGACACATCAGGAAAAAAACAGTTTCTGAGGTGGAAAATGCACATGAACACCTGCTGAAGACAAATCAGGGAAAGAATTTGGTGGCCAACTCGGCCATCACACATTCTGCGATGTGAACTCACAGACTGGGACACCAATATCACGCCGTCGCAGAATCAATATGAATGTACAAAGACGTGATGACGGCTGAGCTTAGTTACGGCACGTCTGCAATCTGAGAGGAGAGCGAGAGGATCTGATGTTTACACGAGGACAGAGACGGAGCCGGTTTTCAAAAGTTTGCGATCCGGAACCTGTTTTTCAAAATGTTGAATTTCCAGGCACCCGAGACGCAAAATGCACAAAAATATGTGAAAGTTTTCCAGATGAAATCGTTGCCATGGAGACAGGGCCCAACTCTTGTCACATGCATGCAGCATGAGGAGGCTCCAGCTTTGTGTTGTAACAATATGAACACAGAGATATGTTGATTTTGTTGTTGATTAATATTTTATTCAACATTATATCTGGAATATTTACAGAATACAAACACAGGTGAAACAGAAAAACACACTGGGGGGGGGGGGGGTGCATCATCACTGATAGCCCCCACAAAGCCCACGACATCATCTGCACGCTTCAACATCACAGCGATCTGACACCCAGCCCAAACAACCAATCAGAAAGAAGCAAGTCTAAGATGTTAAATGTAGTGCTCCAGTACGACTCGGCTCCTGATGGAGTCACCTTTAAATCAGAGAGCGACGAGTCTTTACTGAAACAGAACACACACACATGTGAATAACAGTCTGTGACAGAGTGAGGTGCAGAGAGAGGCACAGATAGCAAACTTACAGTACAAGTGATAATCCAACAAAGAGCACAGTCAGCACATTTTATTTACACAGGAATGACACTAAACGAGATTAAAAACAAACACAAACGAACATCACAGCAGCTGAAGCATGTTGACGTTACATTTGTCTTCCAGTGGAGTTTAAATCTGAGACACTGTGTGATTTATCAAACATGTAGTTTGGAGGTTAGCCGAGATTTTCAACACCACCGTCTCCACAGCTGAGTGTGCAGTTTGAGCAGACACACACGTCTGAGAGCTAAATCTAAATCTCTTCAAAGAGCCGCCTGAAATCATCTGAAGATCGTGACTATCCTCCACAAAATGAGTTCATAACAAACACCCCAAAAAGAAAAAAAAGAAACTTCACACACGTACAGGATGATCGTGCAAGCCCACATATAAATATCTTGTAAAAAACACATATTTACACGAGTACTCTCCTTTCTTTGTACAGTGAGTGGAGGTGTTTCAGTTGTGCATATAAAGCGGGGGGGGGGGGGGACATTGCTTAGGAGTCTGAATATTAGTTTGAAATCCTTCCACATACTCTTGATCAACGTTTAGATTTATTAAAGGCGTGCAGTCACAACAAACGAGCTAGCATCAACTCGAGAGCATTTCCTGGTTTTGTTTAGTTTGAACCACTAGGGGGAGACTAAAGACTGAGTACGCCTCCTGGTTTTTACTGGGGTGGCTGAAGCTCAGTCTGTAGGGACTTTGGGGTTGGCAAAGTCCAGAAATTGGTCTGGTAGCTGGAGAGGTGCTAGTCCACTTCCTGAGCACTGCCGAGGTGCCCTTGAGCAAGGCAGCGAACCCCAAAAAAACTGCTCTGGAGCCCTCGCTGAGACCACTCCATCCTGTGTGTGTGTGTGTGTGTGTGTGTGTGTGTGTGTGTGTGTGTGTGTGTGTGTGTGTGTATTTCGGCCTATGAGTGTAAAACCAGACTTCCCCTCGCAGGATTAATAAATTATAACTGATAATTAAAGTGAATCCAGCTCCAACCTGCATTCTGACTAATGGCCAGCAGGGGGCGGCTCTACATGATGCGTAAAGACACCAGATGGGGGAACAATCTGAGCTGGATGTATGACCTCACAGGTCATTTAACAGCTGATGTTTTTCATCTAAAACTTTCATTTGAAGTCTTCTGTGTTTCAGAGTGAAGTTCATGATGTGACTTCTGTTTTTGTATCGGCTCAGATGATCGTTCTGTTTTCTTCCAGCGGGCTAGCTGTGATCGTCAGCATGCGGCTGAGACTTCAGGTTTGGTCGTCAGCATGTGGTTCTGTTGATTTTTACAGTGCAATGGCGATTCTAGAGTCTGTTGGGGCCCTAGTTAAAAATGAATGAAGGGGCCCTTCAAACCAGCGCTCATCACAATCGTGTCCTGGCGCACACTTCCTGTTTCTATTTCCTCTCCTACAGACGGAGCTCTTCTTCATTTTAATTTGTTGACTTTCATTGACAAACTTTTGGTTTTCAACGCTTAGCAGGGCAAGGAGAGTGAGTGCTGTCAGATGGGGCCCCCTTTAGGGAGGTTTCCTACTGTCATTGCAGAATTTGCACATTTTGGGCGGCTGCTGTAGTTTAAAGTTTAATTTTTAAAGTTTTTCTACATGAGCAGCGTGAATCAGAGGAAACGAGAAGTTGCAGGTGTGATCGCACTCGGGCTTCAGCGACAGAGCTGTGCACTGAACTTGGCTTTTATTTTGAAAGGCCAAAAGAGAAGCCGCTTAGTTAAGAGTCATATTTAGGCTTTCCTTCAGTGCTTTTTAAATTGAAATCTTAAATGTTCCCATTTCATGTCCTCACTTTAGCCCCTCAGAAAAGTGTGCGGAGGTCATTTCAAATCACAAAGTGAAAGCTGGAGTGGGCGAGAGTACGAGGAAGCATTTTAAAACTCATATTCTCAGACTCCGGTTTGGTCAGGTTCAGTGTTAGTGCAGAGTTAGTGAGGGAGCGGTGTGTAGGAGTCATCACAGGAGCCTGCAGGAGAGCATGAACACAACACTGAACACTTTACCATGAAAGGCGCGCGCACACACACACACACACACACACACACACACACACACACACACCTGGGCCAGTCAGTTCAAACACAGCACGACACTATCATCCACAAACACAGCGATACACAACAAAGCTGTGACTCCGACCTCAACCTTTCCTCACCACTGTAAGAAATACTCGTCTGAACGAGCTGAATTTTCTCAAACAAAAATCAAAAAAGGAAAATAAACATTGCAGGAATCTTAGTTTGAACATTTCATTAGAGCTTCTTCACAAGAGAAACGATGTTCCAGTGTACAGAAATAAATCAAAAAGAAATCGAGAGGACGTTAAAGTGCAGCATGAATCACTGCGCTTCTTTTACAGGAATTCATGCAGTCAATACAGAAAATATACTTTGAGTCACACACTGAAGCATCCAACAACATGGTGTCGAGTGACTGTTATACAAACAGTGTGTACGAGTGGACGATGCTACACGAGGCTACACTTTCACACAGAGCGACACAACATGGCGACGTTTAGACCTGACGGATAAAAGCAGAAACACTAGCTTAGCTAACATAGCCGTCAGACAAACGTTATGTCCTAAATCACACACTCGTCCCCCACTCCAAAGACATCAGCGCTCTAGAGTCTCAGTTTCTGTGTTTGTGAAGATAAACAATAACAACACTTCAAGTCGGACGAGTTCTTGCTCTGAATCACAATCAGCTGGTTTCTCTTTTCTTGTTTACCCGTCGTCGTTCACTCTATTAGCACTTCCCCTTTAGTCGCCTTCTCTTCAGGTTTCTTTCAATTGATTGCACATTTTTGATTAATCTCATCTACTCTAATGACAGCGAGGCCGCGTGCACACGATGGGCCGGGGGGGAAATCTTGATTTTAAACTTTTTAATCTGATAGTTGGACATAAAGCGCTGCTGTGCTGAAACGCCCCCTCATCGTGATTGGCCCGTCATCAATTTACCTGGTGAACAAAGAGCGTCTGAATAGAGAGATTAATACTAAAGTCAGCTCAGGGGTCAGGGGTCAGGGTTAACCCGGGGAGATCGCCGCAGACTCCAGAGTATATTATAAATCTGAGGCTGGGCTGGAAAGCGTTACGATTCTTAATTCCCTTTAATGTCATAGAGTTATTTACTTAATACAAAAATCAACTTCTACAATAAATACTCTGAGATTTCTCTTTAACAAAATAATATACATTGCACGTTACCCTAAAGTATTCCTCCACGCGTGTTACGTAATTTAGTCGACGTGTTTTTGGGCAGCAGGTCATTTCAGATTCTGCAAACGTTTCCAAACACAGAGACGCTCACAGACGCGCAGAAAGAACATGTTTTAGATCTAATTTTAAAAAGGAGAAGACGAGGCTTTGAAGCTAACGATAAGCTAGCTTAGCTAACATAGCCGTCAGCCGTTATATTAGAATTAAAAATAAACCACTTAAAAGTTCATGAATGTTTTTTTTCTGACTGAATTCTCTCATAATCAGTTAAAAGAGAGAATCTGGTTCTCCCGTAAAAATAACCCTGTGCAGGTCGCAGTCCCTCAGCGCCACTATAAACCTGCAGCGTATTTGAAACAGAGCCTAGCTAACCCTAGCTGCTGCTACAGCGTAGTGCACGGCGCTAATGGACCGCGGCGTGCACAGAGTATGTAGATATTGGGGGGTCAATAACAGCTCGACTCATCTTGTGGATTACAGCTTTAACCACCTCAACACGTCGATCCTGCTGCCCAGTCCCACCCTGATTTAAACCACCAAAAGTGACGTTTGAGGCTAACACGTTTGAGGCTAACACGCTTGAGGCTAACACGTGTCCACCGGGTGGAAATCAAAGTCGGATACTTTGGCATTTAAAAACAAAAACAAAAGCTTGAATCACCCGCTGAGGGCTGAGTGTTCCCTTCTTCTACCTGTGATCAGAGACCGCTTCAAAAACAGTGAATAAGTAAATATCACAAAGTGAAAACTACGTCTACAAAGCTATATCGCACTAAAATATCCACGACTACAGGGAACACGGAATTAAAAAAAGAACTCAAAAGTGACTTGAACACATCTGGAAACAGCTGTTTCACCTGCACAAAGGCGACACATTGCAGTGATGAACCTTGACCTTTAACGGACGCCTGTCGGTTAGCTTATCTCAGAGGAATGTGGAGTTTATCTACGCTGTGGTTTTTGTAGTGAGCCGCTTCCCTTTCATGGTTTAGGAAGGGAAAAGGAAAGTTTTGTAGGAAACGTCTAAGGAGTTATCGCAGAAAGAAGCACGACCTTTAGAGGTCAGAGCCTATCGCCTAGGTAACGCTGTAGATCTGGTCTATTATAAAAGTTTCTACTGTTCCAAGGTGTGATAGTTGACTACAGTGTACACCATCGAGCTGCTCTACAGACTCTCCTGCACCGCCGAGTGTGATTTATCATCGAGCGGCGTGCGCTCAGCCGCCGCAGGAGGCGGAGCAGCCACCGGCGCCTCCACCAGCGGCACCTTCTCCTTCACCGGGGAGGCGGGGAGCGTCATGGCGGTGCTGGCGCTGGCAGGGGGGTCCTCCACAGACGAGGAGGAGGGAGGCGGGGCGCTGCCGAAGCACTGGGCGATCTCGTCGAAGGTCTTGCCCTTGGTCTCGGGGACTTTGATGAAGGTGAAGATGAAAAAGAGGATGAGGAAGGCTGTGAAGATGAGGAAGACCCAGGGACCGCACAGTTCCTGAGGAGAGAGAGGAAGAGGAGTCAGATCTCATGTCTCCATCTTGGACTTTATAAAACCTGGGTGTAGTCTCTCGCTCCTCACCACTAGTTTGGGGAAGCTCATTCCAACCAGGAAGTTGGCCGTCCAGTTGCAGCAGCCGGCCACGGCCATGGCGGCCGGGCGGGGCCCCTGGGAGAACAGCTCGGCCACGATGAACCACGGGATGGGACCGGGACCGAGCTCAAACATGGCCACAAACAACATGACCGCCACGATGGCAAAGTAGCTCATGATGGAGTAGTCCTTCTGCTCAGAGGAAAAAAGGCGGGAAAAAAGAGAGAGAGAACATGACAATAAAAATGTTCACAGCATGACCTTGTTGAGATTATATCATGGCTTTTTTAAAACCTCTCACTGGAGGAACTAGCACCACCCTGTGGACAAGAGACATAACTGCAATGTAGTAATGAAGACATGTTGATACTCTGCTCTGTGAATAAGAGGCTGGACAGTATAAAAAGGTGTTTAGTCTCTTCTTCTGACCACAGTCTGTAAATATTAATGTTTGAAGCCTGAGTGACGTCCCCCGTCTGTTCCTACAGGGGGCGCTGGAGTCCCATCGATGGCACCCCCCGTCTGTTCCTGCAGGGGGCGCTGGAGTCCCATCGATGGCGGTCTCCATGCTGGAAATGCTGTCTCAGTCTAACTTTCAGTCAACCTAACGACAGGCTGAGAGCTGGAGCTGAGGCGGGTTTTAAACCTCCTGACAAACCGTTACACCGCGCCCACCTGTCAATCAGGTCAGCTACACGCCTTATTGTGAATAACTCTTATCCTTCATCAAATCGAAACTGATGAGTCATCAAAACATTCACCCCCCGTACAGTGTGTGTCCATCCAGACATGAGCTAATCACACCTATTTGGTTTTTTGAACCAGGCTGTAAACATGTTCATCTCTGCTGTAAAAACAGGCTTTTTAGAATGGGTGTGTATGTGACTTCCTGTGCTTCTGCAGCCAGCCTCTAGTGGACACTCCAGGAACTGCACTTCAGCATTTTTCAACACTGGAGGTTACTGCTTGGTTCAGAATTCTCTGTGTTTTCTCAGCACTCCTACCAGAGGCAATTTCCCTCTCGGGTCAAATAAAGAAGTTTATCTTATCTAATCTACTTAAGAAGTTTTATTTTGTAAAGTTTGATGATGTTTTATTTATGCGTAGAACTACAGGATGTCTACTTTCTTATGATGCGTTGAACCACACTCTCTGGGTTTTATCATATTGGTAATAAAAGGTTTTTAAGTTATTTCTCTTCCTTTAAGTCTTTCAGCCTTTCCACCGCCTGCCCCTCCTCCACCCTGTGACATCACTAAACTCACCAGCAGGAGGGAGATGGTCATGAGGAGAGCGCTGACCGCCATCCCGCCCAATCCCAGCAGGTGCAGAGTCCTCCGTCCCGCCTTCTCCACCAGGAAGAGCTGCAGGACAGACACAGAGAGGGAGGGAGTGAAGATCTGCTGCTCACACACACACACACACACACACACACACACACACACACACACACACACACACACACACACACACACACACACACACACACACACACACACACACACACACACACACACACACACAGTTTAAAAACAAAATGTCATGCACTCACAGAGACGACCGTGAAGAGGACGTTGACGATGCCGGCTCCGATGGTGGCGTAGATCGGCTGTTTCACCCCCGCAGACGTGAAGATGCCGGTGGAGTAGTAGAACACCTGGAGGGAAAACGATTTCAATATTACAGAATTACATCATTAAAAAGTTTCCTTTTGCCTTTATTTGATTGGACAGAGCAGGAAATCAAGAGGGGGGGGGGGTCATGGGGGGTAATCGCGGCGTGTTGCTGACTCACAGCGTTGATCCCTGACAGCTGCTGGGAGAGCTGCAGCATGACGGCGATGAGCAGGGGCTGTCGGTACGCCGCCGAGCGGAACAGCTCGGGGATGGTCACCTTCTTCTCCATGGCCATCTTGGCGCTCTCCTCCTTCATCTCCTGAAGGTCTTTACTCACGTCCTCACTGCCGCGCAGACGCACCAACGCTGCACGCCGCATAGAAACAAAGAAGAGGATTTGTCTTTTTTAAAATGTGTCACACAAACATTCAGGGAGAGGAGAGTGATGCTAAAGGTGAAACTATTTCAATACAAGCCCGTTTAGAGGAACCTTTTAGCTCCTGCTTCAGAGTCGGTCAGTTTTTATTATTAATTCATTTTATTTATTTATTTATTTTTTAATAATAAAAATATGATAAAACATTCAGTACATACAGGAGACAGGACAACAATTACAATATGTATAAAATAAATACACTCGTAAAAAATGTAAACATAAATATGTAAATCATTAACTAGAGGTCTCAGAGGGTGTTATAATAGTTCATGAATTTGATGCATTTTTTGTCATTGATTAAAAGAAGTGATTTAAGAAGGGAGTTGAATCCTAAATGAAAAATTGAAAACTTTGGAAGTGACTTTGAGAATTTCTGTTTGTGAATGAAAAACTTTCATACAGTATAATGAAGTTTATGACATTTTTGAGAGCAATATTTTCCTCATTGTCATAGTAACAAACAACGACTTTGAGGTCAAGAGAATAAACACAATCAGCAGCCGGAAAAAAAAGAGATTCAATGTCTTTCCAGAATCTTTTGGATAGTTCACATTAAAAAAAAAAAAAAAAAACGGTGGGAAATTGTTTCTGTATCGTTTTTGTGCACTCAGCCTCAATATCTGTAAAGTTAGCAATGAGGCAGTTAACAGGATACATTATGTAGTATTTTGAAGTGTACCCTCTTTAGCTTTGTTGTTTGAGTCGGTACTCTCCCCGCACAGGAGGGACTCTGAGTGACGTCAGTGAGCTGTGATTGGTCGGACACAAGAGCCAATCCAGAACCACCAACCGTAATTTTTAACGTCCCGTTTAGGTTTAGTTAAACGATTACTCTAAAGTAAAACAGGAGGCAGAGCAGTTTCTCCTCAGAGTGAGTCCTGACCCCGTGTGTTTGCTTGTTTGTTTGTTTGTTTGTTTGTGTTGGATGAAAGGTGTGAAGGAGAAACAGGTCAGGGCCTGGGAGTCGACAGATGTCAAAACCTTCTGCTTTTTCAAGGACTCTTCTCTCTGCGGGCTAAAATATCATCCACCTGATCTGACCCTGAGGATCTGTTTCTTCTGGTTTCTCTCCCGGACGTTCATCCTGACTTTGATCTGTGCTCTTCATCACAGCTCATATCTACTCTTCTTCTGCTTCTCGTTCCCTAAAAAACATTTCTCTTCTCTTTGACGTTAACAGGATTTGAAACAACATGTTTCACATTCTGCTTCTTTCCTAGAACACCCTCACACTAGTAAAAAAAAGATCTTGTTTAGAGCTTAGCTTAGTTTATCACAGGCAGAATCTGTATTCTCTCTAATGTCCAGCAGGGGGCGACATGAAGAAGTCAAAGCCCCCTTTTTTGGGGTTTTGGGAACTTCTCTTCCAGGAACTAAATGCTTCCTGAGGCCCCGTTGTTGTCAGCATTTCAACCGGGGCCTGAATTTCACCGTAGAGATTACGCAAATCACGACGTACACTGCCTGTCCAGTAGGGGGCGCTAAGAAGTCGAAGGCCATACAACATGGCGGACAGGCCAGCTTCATGATTTGTGTGACACTCATTTTGTGAAAAGTTGTTTTTGGAGATGTCGTCATGTTTTCTTAAATGTTGTTTTGTTTTTGTAAAGTGTTGCGTTCAGGGTCTCCGTCTGACTGCGTACCTTTGCGCGCCTGCTCCTCCTGTTTCAGGTTGATGAGCAGGAAGCGCGGGCTCTCGGGACAGAAGGGCAGCAGGATGCACTGCAGCACGGCGGGGACCACGGTGAGGGCCAGCAGCAGGGGCCACAGCTTCTCAGAGCCCAGCAGAAACTCCAGACCGAAGATCTAAAAACAGCCAATGACAGAACAGAACAGCGCGGTCACACTGATGCTCCCTCGCTATCTGTACTGAGACGCTCATTAGAAGCCCCCGTCATGCTGACCTGAGCGATCAGGATGCCGACCACCACCCCGAGCTGGTGAAGAGTACCGAAGGCTCCTCTGAGGGGAGTGGGTGACACCTCGCCCACGTACATGGGGGTCAAACCGGTGAAGAGGCCGCAGAACAGGCCGATGACCAGGCGACCGGCGATCACCATCTCATAGGAGGAGCAGATGGTGGCGAGGCCCATGAGGACGCCGCCGATCACGGCCAGACTGTTCACCAGGAACATGGAGCGACGTCTGATGAAGAGGAGGAGGAGGAGGGTTCAGAAAGAGAGCGTTAGCTGCAAACAGCTGATTAGACACAAAGTGATGCTGACATTTAAAAATATCTATAAATAATGAGATCAGCTGTTACACTGAAAAAAAAGAAGTGATCAAAAAATCTACTTAAAGGAGCAGTATGTAACTCTAACCCCTAGTGTTTAAAATGGGTACTGCAGTCTAAATTCTAAACATCGTAGAGAGCTGTCTCCCCCCCCTCCTCTCTAGAGTGGCTGCTCACTCAGGTCACCATGTGGTGGACTCTGAAGCTTCAGTGTTTATCCAGCTCTGCATGGGTCTGTAAACCTTTCTGTGTTCTAACCTCTCTCCATTTTTCAAAAGCATCTCCAGTATTGATCGGATTGAACGGATTATCGGTGTCCCACTCCCCTCTCTTCTGGACCTCTACAGTACCCGCCTCACCCGCAAAGCAACCAGCATTGTGCGTGACCCCACCCACCCCTCACACAGCCTCTTCAGCCTCCTGCCATCGGGGAGACGGTACCGCAGCCTGCGGGCCGGCTCCACCAGACTGGGAAACAGCTTCTTCCACCAAGCTGTCAGGAAGCTTAACTCTCTCCCCTCCTTCCCCTCTGCCCCCACGAACACTGGACGTTGAAACCCCCTCCCGTTTTCCATCAAGAACTCTGGACTAAAAACTCTGTACACTCAGTTTACTGCACATTGCACATACTGCACAAGTTCACTTTTTCTTTACATTTTATTGTATTTTACTCACTACCTTTTGCACAATTTAGAATTTATTACTGTAAATATTGTTTATCTTATTTTTACCTCATTTTATTGATCTATTTTTACCTTATTTTGGTCGTATTGCACCGCGGGATGGAGACAAACGAAATTTCGATTCCACTCTATGTCTGGCATATCTTGAAATTGACAATAAAGTTGACTTTGACTTTGACTTTGATCCTAGTTTGAGCACGTTTCTGCTCGTGGAGCTTATTAGAAACATGCAGAGGCTTTTTAGGTCGGGTACAATCACTTCTATCTGAACCACTTCTCTTGACCGCTTCCATCACTGCAACACCTGTTGACCTGATAACTGCTCTCATATCTGACAAACCGAGGGGTGTCCAAAACGGCCGTGTGGGGGTGTCTTAAAAGCGCCTACCTTCTCTGGTCCAAACAAATCCAGAGCATTCAGGAGCAGAATCTAAAGTTAGAAGGAGGACATACTGGCTGCTGCATTGTTGTCAGAGAAGCCAGCACTTCAACATAGCATGTTTCCTTAATGATCAGAGAGTAAGATACCTTTATCATCTCTCTCACTACACAGCTCACTGACTGGATAATATTCAATAAATAATTCATTCATTCATTCTTCTTTCTCTGGTGTCAGGGTGATGATATAGTCCGATCTCTGGCGTGGACTTAAGATTGTTTAGATGTGTTTTTATGTTTTCTACAACAAGTGTGTTCTTTTGTCTGAATTCATTATTTTTAGAATAATTGTGAGACAAAAACATTCTGTATACGTGGGAAACATATTTATGGTAATGGAAAAAGCAACAGTCTCCTCCCAGACGAGAGAAAACAGGATTATGGTCGAACATTAAGGCGGAGGAGGAATGACTCCGGGGAACATTAGAGCCGAGCTGTGGGCTCGAGGCGGACACGCTTCATATCCTCCATTAGTGGAAATGTCTTGTGACGGTTCAGCTGAAGCACACGGGAAGGAAAAAGAAAAGACTGGATATGACCGACATGTGGCTCCATGTGTATCGTACAAAGGATTACCTGCCAAATCTGTTTGCCATGACTCCCACGCTGAAAGAGCCCACCATGCCGCCCACACTGAAGATGGCAACAGCGACACTCCACACGATGGTGCAGACCCCGGGGCTGATGGGGACGCCATAACGCTCCACCCAGGTAGCGTTGAAGAACGAGCGTAGTTGCTTGAGGAAGAGACGGAGGAAGAGAGGAAGTGATGAAAAATGTTGGATGTAGAAATAAGTTGAGCTGCATCATCAGCGTGCAACACTAGCTAACAGCAAAACAAGCGTCCAATGAATGTGCAGTGCTTCTCAACTGGTGGGTCCGGACCCAGAGGTGGGTCGCAGAGCCATTCTCAGAGGGTCACAACTGTGTGCTGAGAATAAAATCTTACATAAAAGAAGTATTTGAAGCACTTTTTAAACATGTTGGTTTGGTTCAGTTCCTTGTTTTTGTCACATGATTTGAACCGACTGAGGTCCATGCTGCGACAACTTTCCAGTAAATTAATCTGATTGGTTTTTAGATTAGCTTAGAGCCTCCAGAATCGACACTCCCTGCAGGAAGTAGTGTGTACGTTTACTGCTTGCAGCTACACTAAAAGCTAACTCAAGCTAGCACAAGTTAACCGCCGGTGTTTGTCACCTGCCTGTCCAACAGGAAGTAGATCAACTCCACGTCCACGGGTAAAAGAAACACAAGGTTCACCCTCGTTTCAGAACTAAATGTATCTGCTTGCATGATTATATTTTCTCTTCTCTGCCGCTACATCCACCTCCGTCATATTTCGCCGGTTTGAAATTACTTTTTATATAAGTCTATAATCTTTTTTTTTTTTTGAAGGTAAAAGTGACTGACTCTGCATTAAAGATTGTCATGGTTAATACCACTCATTTCTTATCTCAGGTCAGAGAGAGAAACAGCATTTGCAAAATGACTATCTTTGCAGAACACCTGGTGTTCACATGTGAAGGGACAAAAGGTAGAAACGTGAAACGTCAACAGCTGATCACCAACCTGCTCGGGAGCGTTGATGACTCCTGTGTTGTAACCAAACTGCAGAGAGCCGATCACGGCGGTGCCCAGCGAGAACAGGAGGTAACATGTCACCTGCTTTGGCTGCAGGGACACAGGAAGAAGAAGAGGAGGAGGAGATGTCAGGGAGGAGAGGAAACAAAGACAAATGTGCAAATTTAAGGGGAAATAAAGGAGAGAGAGAGAGAGAGAGAGAGAGAGAGAGAGAGAGAGAGAGAGAGGAGTACCCCTGATATTTAGACAGATATCTCATATGAACACAGAGTTTATCTTTTATTAAGAGTGTAAAACTAAAACATCACTAAAAGCTATATATACAAAACAATAGGCTGACTACATAGGAAATGATTTTGGGCCTGATTTCCCCTGATGATGACCCTGATGATGACCCTGATGATGACCCTGATGATGATCCTGATGATGACCCTGATGATGATCCTGATGATGACCCTGATGATGACCCTGATGATGACCCTGATGATGACCCTGATGATGACCCTGATGATGACCCTGATGATGACCCTGATGATGACCCTGATTATGACCCTGATGATGACCCTGATGTCGACCCTGATGACGACGATTTGAGGCTTATCGCAACCGATTATTTGTCCAAATAATCCTCAAGTGTCAATAGGATTATTTTACTGCTCTTAAATATTGAACATGTTTGGTATTTATGATTCCAGATCAGTCCTCCTCCGACTGAATCCCTGCAAAGACGTTGAGATCGGACAGACCGGGAAGCGTCTCCAAACGGATGTTGCATACTTTTACATCTCACAAACATGGCAGCCAACAGAAAGCGTCTACTATCTACACCGTCTTCTCAGGATTTCACCCAGCCAGCTGACAACGATGATCCTAAATCTGCTTTTTGAACATTTCTGCTTTATAAACAGACATTTTAATATGGGATCTAATGGAGAGACTTTGTCTTCTGGAGTCAGCGTCAAGTGGACACTCAAGGAACTGCAGTTTTTTTTCCACTTGTTCATTTACTTCATTTGTCGACACGCTGCTTGCTCCCTTCCAGTAGAAAAACATCTGGACTGTGTCAGTTCGAGGTCATGAGGAGAGGTACGCTCGATCAGGTGAGCAGGCGATCAGAAAACATCCTGTTTGAACGAGTTTCTGTGCTGACAATCTTTAATTCATGCTGCACTTTTCCCAAGTTGTAAGCAGACCTTCGAGCACCAATACAAGGTCGAGGAAGGTCAAAACAATCAAACATTTCTCCATAGATCCCAAACATTCAATCCAGGGAGGTAAAGCGAGGTCACAGCAGCAGAAACTAGGCCACTGTGTCTCTTCTGTGTTTCTGCTGATATCTGTAAAGGAGCAGGCGGTGCCGACGCAGCAGAACGAGCTGCTGTTATTTGAGACAGCAGAGAGAGAGACCGGCACAGGCCTCAGGTGAGCCGCTGTCCTTGGTACAGTAATATCAGATCGAGGGCGGACAACATCAGCACAGGCTGCAATACTGAGGGATTCAGTAAGCCAGGTGGGCGGGGCTTCACAGGACCAATCAGGCGGCAGGAGAGAGAAAGCGTGTTGGAAATGTGATGAAGGTCAAAGTGGATTTATTTAAAGGAGGGATCTGAAGGAAGATGGTGGTCTCCTACAGAGCGTTAGGAAAGGTTCAGGCAGGAGATCAGTAAACTGTGTGTGCTAAATATAGATCTGATGTAAGAAAAGAGGGAATAAAACAATGTAACGTCTCTGTTTCCACGCAGTGAACCATGGCGTCCATCTTGAAGGTACTGGTCTAGCACCCGTGTGCCCTTTGCAGCACATTCTCCTCTCTCTATATTTTCTTCAGGCAGACGATATTCCATCACATTATTTGAGCTTTCCTGGAAATCATTCACAGATTCATCCAAACTGATCGCTGAGAGTCACCGCACACGCTCACAAGATGTAATGAAGCAACTTTAAAGCTTCAAGGTTGATATCTAACATCCTTCAATAAGACTTGGGGCCCCCTAATAGAGCTTATTAGAGACAAGCTTTCTATCACTCCTGATGATGCTAGTGACACAGCTTGAGCAGAGTTAATTGCTGGAGAGAAACCCACCCCCCCCTTCCCCCTCCTTCCCTCCTCTTTTAATTTACTTTTAAAACTGTATTTATTTACTTTTTGTTGAACTGAATGTATTTGTGTATATGTATAATAATAATAATAACTTTATTTATATAGCACCTTTTAAAAACACAGGTTTACAAAGTGCTTTGACAAACAGCATATTTATATATATTTTAATTTTGTATTATTATTATTATTACTATTATTTATATATTTCTTTATATATGTGTCTGTGTCTACTTGTATTGTCCTATTAGTATCTATGTTCCGACAGTTGCTAATGGACAACTACCTCAGGGAGCTGGGAGGGTAAATGGGTGTTTATTATTTTGTTGTCTTGTTTTTCTGTTTAATTGGGGCTTTTTGTTTTACTCTCTGCAGATTGCCTTAATTACCTCTATGTGACATCATGTTGTACTGTCTGCAAAAATGTAATAAAAAGATTTGGAAAGAAAAAAAAAAAAGCTGAAACATGCGTTCAGTTTACATGTTTTCTGTTAATTTGAATCTGCTCTTTGTCTGAACAACATCTCAGGATGTTTCTCTGCCTGCCTGTGTTTGCGTTTGCTCCCGGAGGATTAAGGTGACATTTATGTGCGATCAATAATCCAGCTCGACAAGACGGAAAGAAGCTGCATCTCTCTGGGTGTGTCTGTGTTGTTGAGGATACTTGAAATCTGTCCTGGTCTCGAGACCACTTTTTGAAGGTCTCGGTCTTGGAATCAAAGCATTTGTACTCGGTCTTGTCTCGGTCTCAGACTCAAATACAAACAAACAAAAAACCTCTAACTCCTCCCTCCTCGTCAGCCTGAAATAAATCTACATCACTAAACTTAATGAAATAAGGTTAATTCAATTAGACAGAGAGAACAGAGCCCAGAGCCACACACACACACACACACACACACACACACACACACACACACACACACACACACACACACACACACACACACACACACACACACACACACACACACACACACACACACACACACACACACACACACACACACACACACACACACACACACACACACACTGTAAGTTCACCTCCCTCTTCCCTCTCCGCCCGTATCCGTCTCTGATTTTTTGTCAAGTCACTGTGACTCTGTAGAATTTACCCAACACACAATTAAACACAAATAAGGATCAAAACCAGGAAGTGTGCAGGAAACCTTCACTTCATCTCTCACATGTCTAACGTGCACTGAGCGTGTTACAGAATCATTCTGTGTTTGCTCAGATTCATTTTTTAATCTTATGAATGCTGATTCCTTTTTTTATTTTTCATCTCTTTCCTGCAAACAAAGAGCATCATGTCAGACATCTCACTAAGCTCCAGGCAAACTTCTGTGCTCGCAGCCTGTTGCACAACGCACAATTGTTGAACAGATGCCCCGTTACTATGGCAACTGGTGTCAGGATGGCTGATTGTGGTCGCATTTTTCACTGCACACAAATCCAAGCTGATTGTTTTCATGCCGCCGCTAATCTTTAACACGGAGATTTGATGAAAAACAAGAGGATTTTAACGCTGTCTGCACACACACACACACACACGCAGAACCGTCACACACCTACAGGTGTTTAAAGTACACATACCTACAGGTGTT
>NC_089213.1:1207348-1282348 GCF_963930695.1 Labrus bergylta | reverse complement strand
CATTTCTTTCTTCAGTGACAAAAGCTAAAAAAGTGCTGAGTCGACCTTGAGCGGTTTAGCAGGTTCACACTCTTTCATAGAGATCATTTTCTAGCTGCTATGACAGGAACGCATCGAGCACAAACACCAATCTCTTCCTTTCTGTTTGAGTCTGATTCAAAAACAGAGCGGTCTCGGTCTCTGACCCTGAACTCTTACAGGTTTACAAATGACGACAAACTGATTATAGAATAATTCAAATACACCTGCAGACGTAAAGCACTAAATGTCATAAATATAAGGACGATACAATTCCTCTAATGATCTCTAAACAAACAAGAAGTAGTTTACATGTCAGCCACCAGTCCAGGGTGCCTCACGACCAATGACGGCTGGAGTCAGCTTCAGCTTAGGCCAACTCCAAGTGGGAAAAACGATATCTATAATATCGTTAGGTTGACTTAAAGTTTCAGTGCTGCGTTCGACACAGTTGACCACAAAATATTACTCGACCGACTGGAAAACTTGGTGGGAGTTTCTGGCACAGTACTAAACTGGTTTGAATCCTACTTAAAGGACAGGGACTTCTTCGTGTCTATAGGTAACTTCAAATCTGAGCAAACATAAAATTACTTGTGGAGTTCCGCAAGGTTCCATCCCGGGGCCTCTTCTGTTTAACGTCTACATGCTCCCACTAGCTTGGATTATAAAAAAAACAACGACACACAAATATATATTACAATGTCGCCAGGCAACCATGGTCCCATAAAAGCACTGGGTAAACGCAGAGAGCAAATCAATGAGTGGATGTGCAACAAGGTTGAGGTTGTTTGTTTTTGGAGCAAAGGAGGAGCGACTAAGAGTCAGCAATCAGCTTCAGTCAGTAAGACTGAAAAAAACAAATTACAACGAGTCCCACGAGGAACTGGAAGATGTTTCTAGGGAGGGGGATGTCTGGGATGACCGATGCGACCCGACCTCGAATAAGAGGAAGACAATGGATGGATGGATTGATTTCCAATATGGCCACCGCCATGACATCACTCGGGCTTCTTCTTTAAATTTTACTCTCTCTGGTTTTCCACCTTGCAGTCTTTCTCCATCGGGATGTTTGGCAGCTTGTTAAGATATAAATTAAAAGAACTATGTATTAATATTTAATATCAGGCCGTATAACTACACCGTGGAGACTCTTTCACCTTTCAGCCATAGAGGATCTTTCTTTTTCATTCTCACAGATTCACTGCTCACGTTTCAGGCTCCATCAGGTCGACATCCAGGATGGTTTTCGTCAAGAAGAGTTTGAAATAGAAAGCGTAAAGTAGGACCAAGACAACGGGCTTCACAGTAACATTATATAATTTATTAAGTCGCCTCTGTACAGAAAGAGCAGACGCTTCACATTAAGAGAAGGAGATGAGGAAACGAGGAGAGGGTTAGAAAGGAGGGTGCCGGGTTCAGATCTTTCCCGCGAAGCTTCCCGCCTCCAACTGATCGTCCCATTTCTGAACCTGCAGGAGCGAGCGAGCGAGAGAGAGAGAGAGAGAGAGAGAGAGAGAGAGAGAGAGAGACAGAGAGAGAGAGAGATTAAAGACCAGATGTAATGTAACATGTACAGAGAGAAGATGGTCATTCATTCTGTCTTTGTAAAGAGAGACCCTTGTTTAGTTGTGGTGGATCATATAAAGTAAAATAATAGAAACAGAGAAGCTTTACAATGTGACCTAAGGTCTCAGATGTTTCATTTAGTTCCACATCAGGATGGTTGTTTGGGGGGGAACTCACCCAGCTCATGGGGCACAGACTCTTGTAGACCCTCTGGTACCAATCGCAGGGAGCCGTGTCCTGGTCTTTAGCAGACAGAGCTTTAGTACATCTGTGGAAATCTGCAGAAAACAGAGTGAGAGAGAAAGCGAGAGAGAGAGAGAGGGAGAGAGAGAGAGAGAGAGGAGAGAGAGGGAGAGAGAGAGAGAGAGAGAGAAAGGGAGAGCGAGAGAGGAGAGAGAGAGGGGGGAAGGGGAGAGAGAGAGAGAGAGTGAGAGAGGGGGAGAGAGAGAGAGTGAGGAGAGAGAGAGAGGGGGGAGAAGGGGAGAGAGAGAGAGAGAGAGAGAGGGGGGGAGAGAGAGAGGGGGGAGAAGGGGAGAGAGAGAGAGAGAGAGAGAGAGGTGGGAGAAGGGGAGAGAGCGAGAGAGAGAGAGAGAGTGAGGAGAGAGAGAGAGGGGGGAGAAGGGGAGAGAGAGAGGAGAGAGAGAGAGAGGGGGAGAGAGAGAGAGTGAGGAGAGAGAGAGGGGGGAAAAGGGGAGAGAGAGAGAGAGAGAGAGAGAGAGGGAGAGAGAGAGAGGGGGAGAGAGAGGAGAGAGAGAGAGTGAGAGAGAGGGGGAGAGAGAGAAAGGGAGAGAGAGAGAGGAGAGAGAGGAGAGAGAGAGAGAGAGAGAGGGAGAGAGAGAGAGGGAGAGAGAGGAGAGAGAGAGAGAGAGGGAGAGAGAGGAGAGAGAGAGGGGGAGAATGAGTCCAGAAGGAAAAAGAAACAGAGAGCAGGGGATTCCTGACACTGCTGATAAAATCACGTCCACTTTAGTCAAAGAAGATCTTCACTCTGTGACACTCTGACCCTGGTGTGCTGACTCTCTAGTTCTGGTTCTGGTTCTGGTTCTGGCTTAACAAAGATTATTATTTTCTGTTCTGTTCCCCCGTGCACACACTGCTGACGACACATTGAAATGATTTAATGACGTTGTTTTATAAATAAATCTACTGTTTTAAAAATGGCCCATTCAGCTCGTCTCCATACTTTGTCTCGATCTATGAGCCGGGTTGCGACACTAGAACTTTTTAGTGTCATAAAGTTTAATATCGCCGTATTCAGAGGGAAACTTTTCAGGTTGTAAAAAGAACATTAGAATCCATTTTGAGAGCCATCAGCAGCCAAACAGTTAAAACAAGTACCTGAGAAACGAGTCAGATCTCAGAGTCTGAGAAGAACTAGTAACATAAAGTCATCTCTTCAATTACAACATCAGCAGCTTTTTTCTTAAAAAACAAAACAAACTTAAGTAAAGCTGCTCCATCGTCCCTTCTTATGTGTGGTGGTCACTGTGTCTGCAGAGACTCTGTCCTCACACTGGATTCTCATGGTCTGGTTTGTTTTGGTTGACTCGGGATGTTTCTGGGTCCAGTAGGACGAGGATGGACAATTAGACGTGATGAAGGGAAGTTAAAAAAGGCACTGAGCAGCAGGAAACCTCGGCATGCATTATAAAGGTGTTATAGTACACAGGGTGTGAAGAAAACCTCTCAACAGTCCTGATGTAGTCTGGACTTCATGATTCATGTGAAGTAAATGGTGTGAAGCAGGGTGTCTTATTTACCCAGATAGTTCTGGTAACAGTTGCGGGTCTGGTTGGTGTTGGGGAAGCGGGCGTCAAAAGGAGCCGTCCTGTAGTTCTTGATCTTCTCCTCCATCTCTTCAGAC
The DNA here is from genome assembly GCF_963930695.1 of Labrus bergylta. Classification (NCBI taxonomy): domain Eukaryota; kingdom Metazoa; phylum Chordata; class Actinopteri; order Labriformes; family Labridae; genus Labrus; species Labrus bergylta. The sequence goes on along the minus strand of NC_089213.1, from coordinate 1,278,897 downwards.
ATCTTCACCTCCTGGTTCAATCTGCAGAGGACAAACCGTGTGTGAGCAACTCTTCACTCAGATACTGACACACACACACACACACACACACACACACACACACACACACACACACACACACACACAGAAACTAATGCAGAAACTAATGCAGAATCTGCATAACAACAGGGGGGCTGTCTATCTTCAAAACCCTGTGATGCAGGGCAGCAGGCAGCAGGGGCACCTCTTAATAAACCTCATAATTAAATCATTTTAAGACGTTTTTGGTAAAAGTGTTGTATGCCGAATTAACTGTAAGACTTCACTGAGTTGTGTCAAACCTTCATCTGTGCTTTGCGACACACAGGTTTAAGAACAAAACCGCGTTTATTTAGAAATATCACTTTCGCAAAAGGAGTTTGGTATAACACGCATGCGCACAACATCTAATGGGAACTTTCTGACGCAAAATGAAGCAGGTTTGGCTAACGCTAGCTAAGAAAAGGTGACAAGTCATTTCGGTTCGGTTGTTTGCTTGAAAAAGACATTTATAAGACATATCTGTCATTAAAAGTTACGTAATTTATGATCCTGTTCACGTTAATCTCAAGACACGTTAACGTTAAACCGGGTCAGGTGCAAAGGACCTTTAAAGGATGATTAAAACACTTCTAGGCATTTTCACAGAGTTTAATATGAAAACATGAAATAAACACGTTTAAAACGAATAAATGACATCGTTCAAAGGACACGACAAGCAGCTTATTCTTCAGAAAGACTCTTTACCTGACACACAGATATTCCGCTATAATCTCCTCTGCGTCCGCTGGTCTGATGTGATGCTGCCGCTCACTCGCGGTGCATGCTGGGAAAAGAAGTAACGCTGCAGGGGGAACGATTCGTAACGTTACACCACCACCTGCTGGACACAGTGAGGAATTACAACCACAGACTTTAAACAGCAGCGTTACAATAAATGAGGTGAAAACCACAAATATATATCAACACTAATCATAATAATAATGATAATAATAATAATAATGATAATAATAATAATAATAATAATAATAATAATAATGATAATAATAATAATAATGATAATAATAATAATAATAATAATAATAATAATAATAATAATAATGATAATAATAATAATAATAATAATGATAATGATAATGATAATGATAATAATAATAATAATAATAATGATAATAATAATGATAATAATAATAATAATAATGATAATGATAATGATAATGATAATAATAATAATGATAATAATGATAATAATAATAATAATAATAATGATAATAATAATAATAATAATAATAATAATAATAATAATGATGATAATAATAATAATAATAATAATAATAATAATAATAATAATAATAATGATAATGATAATGATAATAATAATAATGATAATGATAATGATAATGATAATAATAATAATAATAATAATGATAAAAATGATAATAAAAATAATAATAATAATGATAATAATAATAATAATAATAATAATAATAAAAATAATAATAATAAGTGCTACAGAGTTGAAAAAAATAACAATTTCATCAATAGTAATAAACCATGAGAATAAAAACAGGAAGGCAGCTAAGGAAACTAAAAACACCAGCAAAAGGCGTTCTGTTAAAGAGATGGAGACTGTGGCGCCACCATAGACTGTATATATTGGGCGCCCCCAGGTGGTCAGTGAGAGCATTACATAGACTGAGAGCAGTGGAGCAGAAGGCCCTGGTCTCCCATGGTGTGGAGTTTAGCCCTGGGGGGGAAGGAGGAGGTTGGTGTTTCCAGAGCGGAGCCAGTGTAGTGCCTGATATATACATGTATGGTAAAAAATAAATAAAAACAAAAATCAACAGCGATATAGTAGAAAAAAAGCTGAGAAAATACTGGGGAAAAAGGAATCACTCATTTCAAGTTTACAAAGTGGTGTTTCTGTTTTAATTGTTGAAGCAGCAGCGTGTGACTGAGCTGAAGAAATCAGAGTCTGGAGGATCGTCACCTCAGGAGTCCCACTTTGTCTTTATTTAACCCCACAACCCCCCCCACTCTGCCTCCCATCACTCACTGTGGTCCCTTCTCCAGTACCGTGTGGTAACTCCACCTCCAGCCCCCCTCACCTCCACCTCCAGCGCTCCTCAGACCCAGCAGGTACCTGCCCCCCCTGGCTCAGACTCTGGGTCTTTTTCCACAGAAACACTTGGAAAAACATGTCACAAAACTGTGAAAATAATTTGTCTAGAAAGTTTTTATTACCCTCCTATCCCAACACACACACACCAAGAAGACCACGACCACGACCACGACCACCACCCCTCGTTAAAAAGTGAAAGACAAAACCTGACATGACCTCGAGCTGCGACCGCTCCTGCAGACTGCTCCATAATTCATTCTGCTCTTTAATCTATTCTTAACCTCTCTGTGATCATACACACGTGTGTGTCCGGTGTGTGTGTGTGTGTGTGTGTGTGTGTGTGTGTGTTTCATGGCTGATACCTCAGAGACAGCTTCTCAGTTGTTTTTTATTGTTTGTTTATTCATATTCATATATTTTCCACAAAATGGTTTACAAACTCATAAAAAGTAAATATGTGTTTAAAATGAATTAGAATATGTTGAATGTATAATAAACAGACACAAAGTCAAAGTTTATACCTACTCCTCCTCTAGCTGACTATAACCACAGCGCCCCCCAGTGTCATGCAGCGGTACTGACTGCTGATCCAGTCAGCTCTGTTCTGACTGAACAGGAAGCATTTCTGTCCCTGCAGCATCCAGCTGGTAGGACCCGGTTTGCACGCTCACCTTCTGAGTTAAAGAAGGAAGAAAAAAAAGGTAATTTAGAGCAATGACATTTTATTTTTTAATGGTCGTGCATCCCGCCCTCATAAAGATCTGTATTTCTCGTCTGAAAAGCAGCCTCCAATGATGCAAAAATCGTCATTTTGCGTCATCTGAGGCTGCTCTGGGTGAAACTAACTGATGTACATATGTTTTATTTTTAACTTCTTGTTATTTTTGATAATTATATTCCTGTTTCTTGAGCTGTTGTGACCAAAAAATATCTTAATCTTTATCTTTACTACATCGCTAGTTCAGTCCACTGAAGCTACAGACCTATCACAGATCAGTGGGTGGGACTTCACTCTCAGAATCGAAACTCAACGTCCGCCATCTTGTTTGGAAGCTATGCTAACAGGCTCTACTTCAAACTGATATGGATGAGATTTTGAAGGTCTTGTGCTTGAAGGATGTTCGTGCCACAATGTAGCGACGAGCAGTTGAGGCACAAGACCTGCTGTGCATTCTGGGAGTTGGTGTCTTTCATCCATGAGCCAAAAAGACACTTTCTGCCTCTTCTCAGTCAAGAAGGCACCAACTTCAAAATGTATTTCACATTTCTACATATATGACCCAATGTCAACACAGATTCATGTTTCAATCGGCTGTGGAGAAAATGAACGGGATTCTTTACTTCTGGAACCTCTCTGTTGAGTCGCTTGTCTTCTAGCCGTTAGCATGAATATCGGTTGTTGGAAGCCGTTTGCACAGTCGTCCTGTCCGTCTCTGTTTGAAGGGGAGGAGAGCAGTTCAGAAACACGAGCTCGTAGTCTTGTTGAATTCATGAAATATTGAAATAGTTTTATTCAAAATCTTGACAGAGTTACAAATCTGGACAGCAGTTACAGCGCCTCTTTCAAGTTTTACACGTCAGTTTATAGTTTTGGCTTACACATGGAGGGAGGGACTGTTGACTGAACACATCTCACACACGACGGCCTAGAAAAGCTAACAGACATTTAAATGTACACAAGGCGAGAATAAGCAAGTCCTTTAAGCATTAGGGTCGATTATCTTATTTCACATGTTTACTGTCAACAAACGACACATCGATGTGATAACTGTCATCTAACGAAAACAAAAACAAGAAGAATGCGTTTGGCCCGCTAGCATATGAAGCTACATGGTGCTGCTTGTGTTGGCAGAAAAAAAACAACTGCAGATTTCCCCAAAACTTTAGATGATGTGGTCCTTATGCTGAGAGAATCCATCACCATGGCAACAACACATACCCCCCAAAAGAAGTGACTATGGACAAAGACATTTTAAAACTGATTTAACTGATGAAAGTTTGTTTTTTCCAAGAACAGTTGACTCCCAAAGATGTGCTTTAAAAACACACACACACGCACAGTTTATGTACTTATTGAATTATTTACAGAGTAAGAAATAAAATGATAAATGCGTTTAATACTTTAAAAGATAATAGTATGTCATACACATGTACAAAAACCTCTTTTGTGATAAAAACATGAAGGTGCGTCTATGGACAGAAAAGCAGGAGATCAGCATCGTCTCTGTACACCTTTAGATCTTCTGAGCGTGTGCAAGTCAGTGTGTGTGTGTGTGTGTGTGTGTGTGTGTGTGTGTGTGGCTCGGCCATAAGGTTTTGAGCTGGCCGGGAATAGGCAGGATCAGATCAGTTGTTCACAGGTAAATCCTGCTGTAAGCCAGCGGACGCCCCCCCTGACATGACTCTGTATGAGATGCAGGTGGTCAGGTGGTCAGGTGGTCAGGTGGGTCCTCGCATGTGTGTGTCATGCAACATGTCATGTTTCTTGTACTCTTACATAATGGCTCGACGGATAATTTAAAACGCCACACTCAGGTTAAAGCCATGCAACAAATGGGTCGCATTAGTTTTCAATATGAAATACTAGTAAAAAAAAAAACAATCTGCCAAAATCATAACGTGCAAAATGACATCAGTAGGTTGTTCTTTTTTTTTAATCTGCACTGTAAAAAAACATACATTAGACCTTCGTCTGCACAACCAACGAGCAGATCAACACCTCATCAACAAGTCTGAATCATCACAGTTCAGGTCTCCAGGTGTATTTATTCAGAAGAATCCTGTGTCTTTAAGCCACTCTTTCACTTCCTGTTCCTGTTGCTCACAATCCAACACCAGAAGAGCAACCAGCAACCTTTTGGACCTGTCCTGATGGGATGAAATCCTCTTAGGTGTGTTGGCTCTCTCAGAGCAGGCCGAGTCATGATCACACAGCCGTTAAATCCAAAGCCCGGTGCCCTTCAAAATCGCTTTGCTGAGAGCGTCAGGGAGGAGGGAGGAAGATAAAAAAAAAAAAAAACACAAAGTAACTCCCTGCTCTGTCTGTGCCCGATGCTGAGCTGGTGTTATAACAATCTCAGTCGACTGACGGGACAGGAAATCAGGGCATGCACGACATCGATGAACCCATCTTCAATCCTTGGCAAAAATAACGATTTCCCCGTTCTCCGAGCGGTTCTTGAAGTGGAAATGAGATGAACAGCGTCCAGGGGGATGAAGCTGCGGCTCTTGATGGGGATGTTATTTTTAGTGGCAGGGGTCGAAGGCGAACTCTGTGAGTCCCCCGTGGAGCTCCACCGCCTCCTCTGACCAGGACATGATGTCACCGTTGAGGTGGCCCGCGCAGGTCGCCTGGCTGTGGATCTCATTGGCCGTCAGGACTCTGGACCAGAACTGTAGATCGGACAGCTCCCCCATGAAGGACTGAGTGACGTCGAAGCGGCCTCCCATCGTGTCCTGTTGGGAACAATGAAGAGGAACAGGGTCAGGATTTTAAAAAAAGTTGCACAAAAACCTGAATCAGCATTCTCTCTCTAATGAGGGATACCAAACAAACATCCAGATTCTCAACAATGTGTTAATCCCCAAGAGCATGTCCTGATTGTAAAGTCTACCCAGCACTTAAGTCACTAAGGACAAAGTTTGACTCAGTTTGATTACATGATTCTGGCATTTAAAGGGTTAAATTCCTGATAATTATTCAATATTTGATATTTTTTAGCAGGGCTGAAGTTGTTTAAGAGATTTATGCACATTTTCGCCCTCCAATGTCCAAACAGGTAACTACATTTTAAATCTGATGCTACACAAAAACTAGCAATGCACCAAAGTCAATATTTTGGATAATCTTTGACATATCCAAGACTGATTTAAAAAAAATCCACCAGCCACCAAATATTTGTTTTATTGAAAATAACTTATTTTTTTCTTAAATAACAACAGTGACATCAAGTAATCAAACTGGCATTTAAAGGGTTAAATTGCTAAAAATGATTGAATGTTTGGTAGTTTTGAGCAGGGCTGGAGTTGTTTAAGAGATTTATGCAGAAAAAAGTAGAAAAAAATATCAATCTGTTCTATTTTTACAGCAGTTTTTTGTAAGTGGACATTTTTTGTCCTTAGTGACTTAAGAGGGTAGTAAACATGTTGTGTTCTATTGATCTATTAAAACAATTTAAATGTGCATCCCAAAATTTGTCAAGAGAGACTTTCTTACAAAAAATGGTGCCATATGCACTAACACAGACAAAATGATGACCAGATGAAGAGGAAACATTTGACAAAATGGACAAAAATGTCCATAATAATGCATTAGGGTTAATATGACTTATGCTCATCTTCAGTTTCTTGTGTTTACTGACTCGACTGGAGAGCGTCCTGTGAGTCTCACCTGCTCCTGGCCCAGGATGAAGGTCCCTCCTGGTTTGATCGAGTGCCAGGCTGACAGGTTTTGCCCTGAGCCTTTTTTCACCCCGTCCTGGTAGGCCTCCCAGACGCCCTCACGCGTCGACCACGTCACACACACATGGTGCCACTTTCCGTCCGTCATGGTTATGGGCAATGTCACCGCCTAGGTAGACAGGTAGACAGGTAGACAGGTAGACAGAGACAGGGACAGGCACACGATTAATGGTGAGGAGGAAAGAGAACCAATCATCTCTGTTGATGCTTTAAATAAAGATAAAGATAAAAGATAAAGACAAACTTTATTGATCCCCTGTGGGGGAAATTTGTGCATATGTCAAACAAACAAACAAACAAACGCCAGGAGACGCTTTCCTTTTTGTGTTTGACCGTCACTCATTAGCCTGCAATGCAAACAAACAAATCAGCTTGATTCCACTGTTTCCTATGAGCGATCCTAACAGCCCGCACACTGAAACTAACGCCCCATTTCCACCAAGCGGTCCGGTTCAGTTCAGTTTGGTACGGTACCCATCTATTGACATTTCCATCGTCAAAAGTTGGGAATGGTTCCTGAATAAGGGATCCGTGCCGTCCTACTTTTTTGGTACCCTTCTGTTGGGGTGCCAAGGGTCAATTTTGTTTACTGTGTCCCGTTCTTCTTCTTCATTGAACTTAATTAACAGTGGGCTACACTGTGTTGGGCTTCTATGATGTCACACTATTTTGTATCTCCATCTGGCTTTACACTCCGCTTACCAAATAAGGGAACGGTTGGCTGTGGAAACGCAAGCAAGATCAGGATTTACCGTACCGTACCGAACTGAACCAAACCGGACCACTTGGTGGAAACAGGGATTTAGTGATGCCCCCTTTTGACCCCCCAACCCACGCCCTCATTTTTCCATTCCTGTTGCTCAAGTAGACATGGATGAGGAACGAGGAGGACGAGTGCTGGGAGAGTTTAACAGGAACACCTTCCTGATTGTTGTTCCCTTTATGTGCTCAACAGAGCTTTTAGCTTGTCTTCAATGTGGAGATAGAGGTGCGTTAACCTTACATGAGTGTTCCCTGTAAGCGTGTCTAAATCTACTCCTATAACACGCCATGGGTCACTAAGTCAGTGACCTCTCGCATACAAGCTAAGAAACTTGCTTTTAAACATGGAGCAGCCCCTGAGCTGCAAACTGTAACTAAAGAGGTACAAAATAAAAAATATAAATTGGAGAACAAGATGGCTACAAACAACCTCGGCTCGGCCCAGTCAAACATGAACGCCATCGCCTAATGAAATTGTTTTATTGACCAGCCCTTAGTCGGCCTATGATTGGATCCTGAGGCCTGACCTGACGTCACGACTCGGACACGTCATCATGTTGGAGGAGAGACAACAGAAGTTCATTTTAATCTCATGGTAAATGTATTTCCATGACAAACCCCTGTTTCCCCGTTTCTCCTCAAAACTCCAGAAAATGAATGAAATTCTGAGAAAAAAATCTGCATTCTGACATCATTCAACTTGGTCATCGACCGGTTTCGATCGCTGCCAAGTGTGTAACTAGAACAAACGAACCACGTCAGTAAATGTTGCTACTACAGACAATTAGGCTAATCAATTAGGATAATGAGATTCATTGCTTTGCTGATTTGTTGTTGAGAACACTGGAAGGGACAGAAAAACATCTGTTTCCCTCTTACGTCGAGGGAATCAGCCTTTCAGAGAATTCAAGATTAGGAGGCTAATACACTAATTGACCAATAAGTATGTCAAGAACAGGGGCAGGGCCAGACTTTTTTTTGACCGGGGTGGCCAACTGGGGCACTGACTTATGCAGGGGTGGCCGGAAGTGTGATGTGCACACACTCACACACTAATTAATATCAATTGTTTACCCTTTCTAATGTACTGTTATTTAAACAACAAGATAATGAAACATATATGTCCTCTTAGCTTAATTCATTAAAGACACAAAAATAAGATTTATGTTCAAAATACAAAATTCAAAGTACTTAAAAAAACACACAAAAATACACTAATTGGGAATGTTTTGGTCCACCCAAAATGGCCAAACAAGGCAAATAGCCAATCACAGTTTAGGATTTTTGGGGTGGCACCTAGGGTGGCCAATCAGAATCCACCAACCCCTCTGGACACGCCCCTGGTCAAGAATCTGTGTCCAACTCAACGTCTCATTAAGACACTAAAACGACATTCCTTCTGAGATTTAAATGATTTTCAACAAAAAGTTTTAAGTCAAAGATATGTCACTGTCTTACTTTTTATTGGAGATATACTTTAAAGACAATAAGAGGCAAACAGACGTTTCCTAAAGCTCCTGACTCACACACACACAGAGAAGTAACCTTCTCTGAGCCGTGGCCGATTTTGAAGGTTTAAAAAGGATTTTTGAGAGCTGCATTGTTGCCCACTGTGACCGGTCTAATAAAGCTTAGAGAAGCAGCTTTTTTTTACAGAAAAATCCCCCGAATAAGAGCTTCATAGAGAGGCCCAAGTCTTTAATCCTTTAATGTAAAGTAGAACCGGTGTTTCCTGTTCTGTAGAGATGAACCGACTCATTTTTAGTTACAGAAGGAACAGAAGCGACTAACTAACAGATTCCTCTTAAGATAAGAAAACACTCATAAAAAACAGACAAAATTGATCATTAAGTTGTCACCAGGTAGACGATGTAGTTTGGTTTGACGAGGGAGGCTAACGTTATCAGTGCTAGCATCTCCAGCCTTCGGTCCTCCCTGCAGCTGAACATCCACATGACTCTGCTAAATGAGGTTATGCATCACTCCAGTTTAACCTGGCTAAGCTCACATTCAACTTTATCAACTTTGTCAAACCAATCCCCTTTAACCAGATGCTAACTGTCCCGTGTGCTTGTTTACATCTGGGCTGTAGAGCGGGGAACTACAGCCGGTCTATGGCCACAGCCTCTGCCTGGAAAAAACGCTAGGTGGACAAAGAACCTTAACGCGCCCACCCCTAGGAACAACGCCGTGATGAGGGGGCTTGGTGTGTTATCTGGATTCTGCACCATTGGATGGTATGGCGTCGCTCTTACCTTGTCGTTGATCAGCAGCTCCATCGGGTTGCTGCCCCATTCGATCAACACCAGCTCATTGGCTTGTCCAGGTACAGCGTAAGATATGGGAGTACCCAGGCCCGGTCCCTCCCCCGCCTTCATCCACATGCAGACGGTCAGGGCAAAGATCTCGTTGATGACTGACCGCTTCATCCTGGCGTACATGTAGTTGGTCCTCATAGGGAAGTCCAGAAGGAAAGCATTGGGACTCTTTAGCTTCTTGTGATTTCCTAATGAGACAGAGTTCAGGATCAGGTCATTATTTCAGTATGCATCGTCTTAAACTGGTAGTTGGTGTTAGTGGACTGGGTTAGGGATTAGATGGTCTGCTGGGACTAACGGTCTATGGGAGAGTTAGTTTCGACATTTAGGGTACGCAATCTTTGATACTGATGACTGATGGAGGGCAGACCCCCCCCCTGTTGCAACATTTCTTAAATTCCTGAACACTATGGCAAATATCAACCTCGAGGCGGAGAACGCATTTGGTCACTTCACTTCAATTCTTGACTATTTCATTGTCATTTCATTGTCACAAATACTATTTTCTTTTGTGGTTTTTTTGTTGTTTGAATCTTCTTCTCTTTCTTTTAATTAAATTTTATTCTTTCATTTTATATAACTCATTTGTTTGTTTGCCCTTCCTAAAGATGTTAAATATCATAAAGAGAAAGGGAAGAAAACCTTGATGGAGGGAATCATTTATGAATTTATGTGACACAGATCCAAGCTACCTCAGTTTTTACTTCAAGCTACTTTAAACAAACTGTAATACATGTTTCTGTATTGTAACTGTTATTTCTTAGTATTTCCAACATCACTGGGGGGACACAACCTTTTGACACCACACCACTTATAAAAATGTAAAATATTGTCATCCTTATGTTGAATATAAAATATGTGTACTGTATGTTAAGACATGATGATGATAAAAAGTAATAAAAAACATATTCTGTTCTAAGGTTTTTATTTCTTGTTCCATTTTTCTCCCTCTTCCCTCCAAGTTTTCGCGACCCCCCCGCACTCTCTGGTGACCCCCCGGAGGGACTGGACCCCCACTTTGAAAAACACTGGCCTAGAGCGACCACAACAGTGTGCCTAAGAAAAGACTGCACACAAAGATGGAGGCATCAACATTTTCTTTGTCATTTTTTGGATCCTTTAGCCCGGATCCTTTAGCCCGGGAATATCTCAAGTTTAAGATGTGTGTGTGTGTGGGTGTGTCCGTACCGTGGTCGCCGGTGGCGTGGTGAAGTTGGCTGAGAACGGTTTCCAGCTTGCTGTGACCCTGAGGACTCGTCTCTTTGCCGCCGGACTGCTGACGCCTCGGGTGATGGTCGTCGTGGTGGCTGTCATAGTGGTGACCGTCATGGTGGTCGTCGTGGTGGTCATCGTGGTATCCAGCTCCGTGGTGATAGTCACCGTGGTCATCGTGATGGTCATCGTGGTAATCATGGTGGTCGTCGTGGGGATCAAGGTGGTCATCGTGGTGGTCATCGTGGTCATCGTGATGGTCATTGCGGTGGTTGCTGTGATGGGTACCGTAGTGACCATCGTGCCGGCTGTGGTGCGAGTCGTAATGGTGGTTGTAGTGGCGGTTTTGATGACCGGTGCGATGGTTGTACCTGTTGCTTCCGTGGTGGTTGTTGCGATGGCTGTTGTGGTGATCTGTGCGACGGTCGTTGTGGTGGTCGTCGTGGTGGTCATCGTGGTGGCTGCTGCCGCCCCGGGGGTCAGCGTGGTGTTCATCGTGGTTGTCGTCATGGTGGTCGTCGTGGTGGTCGTCGTGGCGGTCGTCGTGGTGGTCTCTGTAGTAGCTGTGCAGCTGCTCCTCCAGCGCGGCGATCTTCCTCTGGAGGAGTTCCCTCAGCGAGCTGGAGTAGGAGCTGGAGGAGTTCCTCGCCTGCAGAGACAAAAACGCATCAGACAGTTTAAAGTTAACATTTACCGATCGATCAGCTGGTGACCGGATTTAAATTTTTTCTCAGCTTGTTGATCGGAGACCAGCCAATCTTAGACTCTGACCCACAAAGCCACGCAAACACTTATACTACTGCCATTGTCAATAATGGCAATAATCAGCGTTTTATAATGAAATTAAAATGAATATTCATGAAAGAAAAGGTTATTATTATTATTTTTCACAAAATCTGAACAACTAGCTTTGAATTTCAAGTGATATCTCCCTGAGCTGTCATCAGTTGGTTGCCGGGTAGGAACCCATTTCAAAGTTTTTGGAAACATTAAAGAATAGTAGGTGATGGATAATTAGAGGGGATTGTAAGAACTACAACTTCTGGAGGTCAGTTTCCTTCTGCTGAATCTTTACATAAAACTTTTGCTAAACTCAGAAAAAGGATTAAACATGGTTTAACAAAATATCGGCTTAAGATGCGAAAATAATGTAACTGTTTGACCAATAAAAATCTACAAAATCTGAGCAACAAATGAGAATATATACAGTGTTGAATTTCAAGTCAAATCTCTGAGCTGTCATCAGTTGGTTGCCAGGTAGGAACCCATTTTAAAGTTTTTGGAAACATTAAAGAATAGTAGGTGATGGATAATTAGAGGGGATTGTTAGAACTACAACTTCTGAAAGGCAGCGTCATTCTTCAAGAAGCTAGATGTTTCTTCTGCCCTCTGAGTCTGCCGAGAAAGACCGAGACACCCAAGCCCTTCCAGAGAGGGGGCGTGGTCAGACACAGCCTCCCTCCTTCCTTTGATAACTAAATCCTTACTTTGAAGAAAACGACTAAATCTACTTACGACCTGAGAGTCAGAACTGCTTTTTCATCCATCTCATTGTTATGAAGTCAATAAAGAAGAATAGTGTGGGACATTTAAAGTTGCTACATGACAAATGTTTTTTTTTGCCCCTCCCTTCTCGTCCTCCTGCCTCCTCTCTTTTTCCCTCACCGGCTAAAATCCGACTTTGTTCTCTGCCAGCGCACGCCACGATTAATAGCCTCGTCAGCGGAGATTAGGCTAATTAAAGCCAAGGCCGGTCGCTGCCCTTCGTCGCACGGCCAGAGGCTGCTGGGGCGGACATCCTCTTAGAGGAGAAGTAACGGACAGCTTCTGTTTTGTCTCACACCTCTCAGAGGGATTGAAGGGGATTTGCGGCAACACTTTCCCCGACCACCTGCTCTGATGCTGAGGTATTTCACAGCTCGGAGCGCAGCTGGGCCGTCCTCTCACAATGTGATACCAGAATCATTACACATGTGAGACTGCATGTTTGGTTTGCTTTAAGTCTGTGGACACGATTCAGAGAATATCCTGGTGTTTGATGAAACAGAGATCTGGTACCCTCTTTCTTCTTTATGACCCCGCCCCCGATATAACAGCCACTTTTGTTGCTCCTGTTTGGTCACAGGTCGTTTCAGGTAAGGGTGAAGGCCAATCAACTTTGGCCAGCTTCCTGTTGAGTTAAGATCACTGATAGCCAGGAGAGCGTCCCAGGAGAACGTCTCAAAAAAGATTTATCATTAGCTTTGTTGTTGAGATGCTAGCTGATAGTGTTGGTTGTTTGATGTGTTTGGGAAGTCTACTGTGAGTTTTAAAAATCTTAGTTAAAATGATTCATTACAACATTACTAAAAGTCATGTCTCTGAGAAAAAACTCAATATTTGACATTTCAAAGAATGCATCATAAAGAAATCTTTAATGTGAAGGAGCAGAAACAGCACCGTGCAGTTTAGCAGACCTTCTAACATTAAATTGGCGGCTAACGTCACTGTCAGCTGGTGTGGCAGCTGGGCTCGTGACCCGCAGTGACGCAGGATACGACCTCAATTAAGTCAAACCTTTGATAGGCTTCCGCCTCCCAGCAGACTACTCAGCCCGTCTTCGTAGAAACATTACTAAGTACTTCAACGCTCCAAAAGGTGAGGAGGCAGATTTTTGTAAATCAAGAAATGAACTCTTGGAAATATACTCCATGGCAGTAAAATACAGCAGACAGGATTAACACATTTTAAAATAAACATTACTTGTGTCAGACTTATATTGTTTTCTTCAACTGTCTTTCTGGTCACTTTCTTACAGGCAACAAGCTACCCAGCTTCATCCAGACGGCGTTTACATTTAAGGTCACTGTAGACTTTCTTCAAGGTCCCATATTCTGTAAAATTCTCTTCTCCATGTTTCTCTGACTCTAACACGTGTCCCTAGTCCGTCTACAAACCCCCCAATGATGAGAAAAGTCCACCCTCTCCGTCTTCTGCCTGCTCCACTTTTTAGAAAATGTGTGCTCAAACAGGCCATTTGGAGAGTTTCTCTTCATGACATCACAAAGGGCAGTAGCCCCTCCCCCAGGTGGGTGACACTCCCACAGCTAGGTGTTTGTTCTGCCCTCTGAGTCTGCCTTCTCACCGTAAACAATAGGACATGGAGCGAGAAAGCACCGAGTAAACTCAAGCCCTTCCAGAGAGGGGGCGTGGTCAGACACAGCTCATTTACATATTTAAAGATACAGACACAGAAACAGCCTGTTCTGAGCAGGGCTGAAATAGAGGGGTTCATAGACATGATCAAATACAGGATCAGAGTGGATTTAGAACAAGAAACTTCACTGACATGTTTTGAGGAGTGACACCCAAGGATGTCACATTTCTGCTGCTGTTTGTTCCTGTCATTATCAAATCATTATTAAAGTTAGTTGTAGTCCGAAGCATGGGCCGAGAAAGTGCCTACTCAATTTTGAACCAGATCCGATTTGACAAGACATTACATTGTCCAAATTGTCACACCATTGTCTGAAACAGCAAAACCACATCATGGAACATGACTTAATGGTGGGTGTAAGCATACATGGTCAATAAAGCCGTTTGTGGTCATGCTCAGAGATTTGCACATCAGGAAGCCTGGAGTGTTTTCTTGGCGTAGGTCAGTGTTCTCCAATGGGCTTACAGATTTGTTTTTTTTCTATGACCATTTTCAAGTGTTTCAAATCGTCTGTATTGGAAAGCATCTATTACTGTAAGGTCCAGAATATTAGTTGCAGAGGTACATAATAGGGTCTGTTTTGGGGGGTCTCCCAGAGGTGAAAAAAGGTTTAAACTGTCATTATGCACAAAGATTTGAATTGCATTCAGCAAACTCCACAGAGTGCCGATTCTGTGCAGCTGTGTAGCTCTTTCTAGAACCATCATTTTTCACCATGGGGAGTTTGCAATCCTTCTCTCTACTGGTATGGTAGTTGACCTCTCATCCTACGGTAACTTTGATAGTTGTGAAGTACAGACTCACCACCGCGCTGCTGGTCACTTCTTCATTAATTAAGGAGTCTTTTCAATCAAACCAGGACTCCACAAGCTTTATTTACTGAACAGTTTATCACTGTTTTCTTTAAATGCATGATACTGATAGTGACCTAATGAAGGAGAAAAGACGTTAAAAATGGGGCACCACCAGCCCGGTCTGTGTATTGAAGCAATCTTTGCCCAGCCAAGAGGCCGTTTGTTTTAATGAATGGGGTCAAGTTTCAATCAGGTCAGGTCACGGGCAGTGGGTGATGAAGGGGGCTACACTTCAGGTGTGGTAAGCTCTATGTTCCCACAGCCCAATGGTCCTACAGCCCAATGTTCCCATATTTCTAAGAATTTTCTCAACATTAGGCCCTATGTTCCCACAGGGTAGGGTTAGGGTTAGGGTAATGGTTAGGGTACCCTAACCCTAACTGATACAAATTTATGAAAAAGGAAATGTGGGAACATTGGGCTGTGGGACCATTGGAGGGTGGGAACATGACAGCTCATGTCTCAGCATATTTACTCACTGGAATATCGGACACAGCCCACTTTTTAGATAGGTTTAAGAAGAGCTTCTTACACACCAACCTACCCACAGTAACCTTCATATCTGTATTGAGGACACTTTTTATACTTTTCTTTTGTGTATTATGAATATCTACCTAAGAAGTTTCTTTAATGTAAACGTCACTGTCACGACATGTCTGATGACACTCACCTGCAAGTTCTCCAGCCTCTCTTTCAGCGTCTGCAGCGTTTTGCCCGTCTGCTCCGGGGAGAAGGAGGTGTGTTTCCCATATGATGAGCCCTTCCTGTGGTGGGTGTCCGGCCTGTGGCTGCCGTGGGAGTAGTGGTGGTCGGTGCCGTGAAAAGGCCCGTGGTGTGAGGACGACGTTGACGTGTGGTGGCCGTTGTGATGCCCGTGGTGGTCGTCATGATGGTTATCGTGTGTGTCATGATGAGTATCGTGGTGGTTGTCATGGTGATTTTCATGATGGCTATCGTGGTGTCCGGTGCTGTGGTGACCGCCGAAGCCCTCGCACAAAGTGAGCTTGGCGGTCAGCTCCCTGATGGTCTCCCGCTGATCGAGAATGGTCTCCTTCTGTCTCACAAGGCTCTCACGCAGGTGCAAGATGGTGGCTTTGGCCTCGTCGGACATCACGCCGCGCCGGCTACCTCCGCCGTGGTCACTGCTGTGGCCGTTACTGCTCGGTCCATGGGGCACGCTGGGCGGGGAGTAGCAGCTGGGGTCAGCCTCTGGCGGGATAGGAGTGCAAACAAATTTGGGACTAATGCCGTAGTCATGATCCATGCCAGGCAAGCTGCCGGTTGCAGCTGCACATGACAGGAAGTAGTAGAAAATGAAAGAGCGTAGAGGAAACACAGGGAGGGTGAACCCCAGAGAGGCCCCAACCCACTGCTGATGCCCGGCAGAGAAAGGCATCAGACTCAGAGGACTGACGTCTCTGGCCATATTTGGCCTGAGTCCAAGCTACTCCCTGACAAGTGACTGTCCTCCCAGGCCTTAGCTTTAGTGTGATGACCACCATGAATGGCGTTCATATGCGTTGGATTCAAAGGCGGTGGGTCGATTCATATCAACAAAGATGACCTCTCCTCACTGAGAGCATAAATCCCTTCAGGAGGAAAAAATGTTACAAAATCCCAGGCGGATAATCCAAACCACCCAAAGAGTGCTGCCAAACGTCTCTTGAGTCCTGTGGTCACAGAAGGCTTCTGGACTCCATGGCAGGTTAACAAATCAGGAGAGCCGGTCTGATGTGTCAGGACAGGTCCTTCAGCTGTCTCCGAGAAGAAGTGTTAGGCCTCGACTCGCCAGATGATCCCTCTTGGCACCGTGGACCTCCTGTGTTCAACAGCCAAGAGTAATCCTTTTATCTTCAGCTTCTAACAACCCATCTGATCCCGAAGAAGTGCTGCTACCTTCAAAACACAGAGAAAAAACAGGATGTCAGCAAAAACAAATAACTGCACTCATTTTGAAGAGGCATCTGGATAGGTTGGAATTTTAAAGAAGGTAATCAGGGTCAGAACTTGACGAAGAAAAAGTGATAATTTGCAGACACTCTTGTAATAGTTCTATAATTGACTTAGCAGACGCTTTTATCCAAAGCGACGTACATCAGAGAGTAAGTACAACACAAGCAAGGATCTAGAAAAAAAGGGAACAATGTCAGTAAGAGCAAACGATCAGCTTTGAGTCCGATTGGACACACAAGTGCTGACAGGAAGTGACCAGAGGCAAAGCACAACATTGAGGGCAGTTCTTGAGCGCTCTAATCAGTATAGAATCCATCTTATAAGTTGTCGTTATCAAACAAAAACCATCGTCATTACCATCATCATCATCAATAATATGGAGACCATCATCATTAAGTTAGTAGGTATTCATGAAAGAGCTGGGTCTTTAGCTTTTTCTTAAAGGTGCAGAGGGACTCAAATGGAGTTTGGAAGTTCATTCCACCACCGGGGGGCGACAGAGGAGAAGAGTCTCGTCAGAGTCTTAGGACCCTGTTGTGAAGGATGGATCAGAATAGTTGTAATGGAAAATATTCAATTTTTAGAAGACAATGTAGAAGTGAAAAGATGACCTGCATCATAACAACGACTCCCCAATTATCTAACCGCTTCTTCAGTCAATCAGCACTTCCTGTCGGCACTAAGCCAGCAGACCATATAGGTTCAGTGACGCCAGCAGGCAGGTTGACAGCACTGAGGGGGAGGCCAGTGGGGGATTGTCACGACTGCAGCAGGCTGTGGAGTAATGAAATAACAGCCAATTAAACTGGCCCTAAGCCGGTAGCCGAGCAATTCAGTCTGATGAAAGCTGCATGGTTTTCATTTGAAACATGGGTGGGCCTGAGGAGCCCATCTCTCACACCGGGGTCTAATGAACCGTGGAGCGCTCACCCGCCCTCAGACATCGTGTTTAAGTCTATTTAGAGACGGAAAAGGTTAGTTCATTAAGGAAGGAGGACCAAAAGTAAATGTACCAAGACGGCTGCATTGTTTAATTTAAAGGGGACATATTCTGAAAAATCCACTTCTTCAGTGTTTATGAACATATATTTGAGTAACCTGAGTGTCTACTGACCCACAAAATGTGAAATAAACCCATCCAGTCCTTTGTTTGTGGTCTGCATAAGTCTTACAACACAGAGAAAAATGCTTCGTTTCTAATGTGCTCTCCTTGTGATGTCACAGTGGGATTCTGGAAAAAAAAAAAATCCCCTCCCCTCCCCTGATATCTCCACCCATGGACTCCACCCCTAGCCTAGAACAAAACTTTTGAGCATGTCTGACATTTTTATTTTCGCTACAGAGGAGTGATGTCTACGGGGAAAACTCAGGGGGGGGTCATTACATTTAAAGAGACACACACACCAAAATGGAGCGTTCTGACAGAGCTGGTTTATACATTGTCACAAACCTCCTCTGGTGCTTGATTCATGTTATATTTTGACCAAAGCACAGCACAGATGTTTCATTTAAACCACAGCGGGACTGTTTGAAAAGGTGGAGGAGGGGGATCATATGTCCTCTTTAATAGTTTAATTCTGAAATGAGTCAAATCCTAGCTGCTAAAACGATTTTCCTAACAGTGAAAAATGTCACTTCCCAAACATAAAATGGATTCTGTCTGATTTGTGGAGCTTTCTGGACTCTAAAGAGAAGGTCTTTAAACTGGTATGAATGTGTTGATGGAAAATACTGACACTGAAGATCCATATTCCAGTTGGTTGCTCGTTTTTAGGGAAAGGAAATCCAGTTTCTGTGAGCCTCTCGGTCTGAGAGTTGAGAGTATTTAGGTGAGCAATGCTGTAAAGGTTTTAAAAACCTTTATCCAACTGATGAGGACTGAGCGTATTCATTGAAATGATTTCTGTTTGGAGGAAAACTGCGAAAAGGACCCGACAAGTGTCCGTTTGGGTCCCAGCTTGAAGATTTGTCCTCGGTCGTTTTACCTGTAAAGGTCAGCCAGAGAGGGAGACAAGACGCCAAGAGGAAGACGTTTCAGGACACAGGATGTTTTCCCTCTAAGCTCCTTTATCTTTATAGCCTATCACTGCGGCTCAAACAACCTCCGTTAAGTACAAACAGCTGAGTCTCAGGCAATGAACTTCATGTGACATCATCCCTCGGAGAAACTGCAGAGTTGGTCAGACTGTGAAGATGCTAACGTTTCCTGTAGGTTAAATACAAAGATGGAGCCGGTGACAGGTAGAAACAACGCGCCTGCATCTGAACAAAGACACAAACTAGACTCACACTAATCAACGTTTTACATCTTTGTTCTTTCAATGTGTACAATATGACGATTGTAAAAATAAAAAGTAAGACGTTAATGGGACGTTTGTCTGCAGGACTTTGGACTTGTTCATGATTCAATTGTGTGTTTTTTATTTTAAGTATTCAATCAGAGTGCTGGGCGGAGGCGTTAGCGTGTCATTATTCAAAAGTTTAAATAAGTTAGACATATTTCTCTGCATAATCCTTCGAATGTCCAAGGTGTACCAACCACTGAGCACCCAATGTAGCACATGTTAGCAACTGTTAGCTCACACAGACGTGTCACTGACTGTCTGTTTCAATAAAGCCTGAGCGTCCGTTTGAGGGTCGATTTAAAAAGAATCTTAACAGTTGTTTCGGTTGAATGTGGGTACTATTTAGCATATTTTTCTTCCTTTCTAAAATGCCGTTAACATCCATTAACCGTCTGTTCGTTTAGGTTTCAGGCCATAGGCTGGACGTAATCTCAATGCGCTCTTCTGATTGGTTTCTCATGACACGTTTTGAGGCCCTTCGACTGTGGTCGCCATGTTGTGGTCAAATCTTGGTGTGATATTTGAGCTCAGCTTTGAACAACATTCAGTGATGTTACCAAAAAGGTGGTGAGGGTAGGATGGACTGTGAGATTGACTGACGGATTGGCTCGGCAGTCAACAGGATACAGATACAAGCGGCCGAAATGAGTTTCCTCTGGAGGGTGGGTTACATGTCTACATATAAATAATAGTGGACTATGCAAACAGTGAGTGATTAAAACCTGGTGCAGGGATTGGAATCTTAAAAAGTAGAACCTATAGACACACTGCAGAGCTGAGTTCCTTTAGATCATCGTGTTTACACCTGAGGAGTGAAATCCTCTGGTGTAACGCTCCAGAGTGTATCAGTACTGATCTCACAGCTATCTGCTTTCTGATAATTCTTTTTTTTTTACAGAGGCGTTCAGAGGTGTGCCTGATGCCAACAGAAGAGGGCTTTAATCCGACAGTGAGCCCCACGCTCTGATACTTAAAGACAACATTAGAAGAGATTTAAGTCATGATACTCCACCGAAGCACGCGGCGACACACATGAGCCTGGAGAGCAGGACTTCATGTGGAGCATCACCAAAAGGGGGAAACAGTGGCCGTTCTAGACCACTTTTACTGAGGGGGCAAAACTGGGGCCAGTTGTTTTGTCAGAAAGGAAAATTAAACCCAGGTGAAAAATAGACAAAGCCAAATAATAGCCAAATAATAGCGCACATCATTAAATACCATGATTTATATTTGTGTCAGTAACAGTATTTAATACTAGATTGTGAGTCCGGTTGTTGAGTCAAATACTGTGTATGTGTTATGAGGGGGGTTCTTCCTTTTGGAGGGGTGGCCACAGGGGGGACCAAGCTACTCTGCCTAGAACCGCCTATGGGGGGAAACCTGCAAGCGTCTCTCTTTCCTTCTTTTACTGAGAGAAGAAGTCAGACATTAGACAACTGTGGACCACCTGACACGTTTCTATCTCTCAAATCATAAATGCTCTTTCTTCGTCCTTGGCGGTGCCATACATCAGTTTGATCTCGACATCTTATCTGCTCATGTTTTCCTGGACTAGTGTTGACAGATTTACGATAACTATCGTTTCTGTACCATCATTTTGCCCTCTGTACGATGTACCGTCAATAAGGCCAAATGTACGATCATTTTGCCATTTCAACCTCCCCTCAACCAAACACTGTTTGTGATTTGAGAACAACCAATCACATCAGCAGGACTGAGAAGGCCATCACATCCCAACACGTCCTCCGCTCTGCTGCCAGGCTCCACCCACCAATCAAATCATCGTCTGATGTCCTGCTCACGCCTCTTTTACCCGACAGACTGAAGGAAAACACTCGTCTTAAACAACTTAAGATGCTACTAGCTTAGCTACACGCAGAGCAGAACAATTTAATAATGTGTTCCTCTGTTATTTAAATCAACATTGTGTGCAGGGCATGGTTTGCTTATTCAGTGTGGTATTAAGGACCTTTCTTCTTTTTTATATACAGTATGTTTGAGAGTTTTGAGTAAAATAGGATCATTTCACAGCCGCAGTTCGACATCACTGTCCGACCACAACAACAACACAGCTCCCTGCCTCGCGTCCTCCACCAAAGGGTGACAGACTAATAGGATTGATCGGATTTAATGCTATTTAACGAGGGATTGGCTGCAGGGTCCTCGCTCGGCCAGAACTCCCCCCCTTCCCCCCAAACTCACAGAGTCAAGACATTGTTGTTGTGGCAGCTGTCTCTGCAGAGGAACACAAATCTCTGCATAATTCACCTCATCTTTACAGAAAGTCATATCATGTTTGGTGGTCTTCTGAGCTCAACTTAATCATTTACAGGTGAGAGGTGTCGGCCGGGCTCACAGTGAACATATTTACCGTCGACTTTTAGTTTTCATTTCAATAAAAACTTTGTGTTTGTGCATCTTTCAAGTTCTTCCCTCGATGCACGTTCAATCAGCTCTACCAACTGTTGATCATCTCGGCCTCTCCTCTGTGCAAGTTCGTCCCTGTTTGCTGATATGCAGAAGCAGAGTATCTGTTCATGCTTAGCTTCTCGAGCCAATCCAAGCCCCTCGCCCAGATTACTGATCCAAGCTCAGGGTTTGTACATCCCACCTTGTGTCCTCCTGCAGCTTAGACAGACGTCCCTCCTCCCATTTTTCCACAAAGTACCCTGAGCTGACCTCTTTGTCTCACGCAACACTTCACTCAACTCCGCCCCCTCCTTCCTGTCAGGTGCTCTGACTGGATGCTAAACAGTCCGAGTAAAGGTGACTCTGCACACCTCAGACCTGTTAAGGGACACTTTTAGGACTGATGGTGTTTTCTGTGTGATGTGTCAGAGAGGTTACAGGCTGTGAAAGTGTTTCATCACCTGTACTGACCTGTTAACCTCTCGCTCTTCATTAACCTGAAGAAAGAAAGAAGAGGCTGTTTTCATTGAGGGAAAGCTGTAAAAGATGAAACCCCTTAAAAAGGGAGCTGGCTAATGTGAAAAGTTTGTTTTTAGGATTTCTTTTGCAAGTGTGAAAACACCAAAAGTGTGTGCAAACTGTGGCAAAAGCTTTCAATCTATGTCTGAGAAGTACGTTGGCCATGAACTTCAGACCAAGGTTACGACCAATCAGCATTTGGTTGGACCGTTTAAATTGATTCAATAACTGAAAAGTTGTGTTTTTTGAATATCAGCTGTTTGAATTCAATGCTGCTTTTATTTTGGAATAAAGTAAGGGCAGTAAAACCTCCTCGGTCTGAAGGAAATGTGAGCTCACACGTTTTAGGAATTAATTAATTTCAGAGTTTTTCTTGCTTGGTCACTAAAGTCGTCTCTCTGCATTTTTTCATTCAGTAAAGGACAATTTACAAAAAGAGTAAAAGCAATAGAAAAAAGGAATCGTGTCATTGCATTAGCAGCAGGTCTAGACCTGAATCTGGGTGCATGGGCGGGGGGGGGACTGTCCAGAAGAAGGACGAGTTTTTCTTTCTCAATTTTGTTGGTTAAGTTGATAACAGAAGTCCTGCCTTCTTGATTCTGATTGGCCGGTAGGAGAGCGACATTAACAAGCATGGCAGTATTTCTAAGGTTGAACTATACCAGCCTAACTAGACCCTAATTATTATTCTAGATGGAGTCTTCCTCAAGTTGTTAACACAGTACCATAGCTGCTCGGTGCGTAATGGGAAAGTCTGACACATTAAAGTTATAAAAGAAACTCCTGATGAAAGCGTCCTTCTGGCTCTCTCTGCATTCTGATAAAAAAAACATTTTAGTGCTGAAGCTTTTGTGAAATCTGACAAAGGGAGAACGATTCCTCTCAGCGTAATGTGTGTGATTATACTCATTTATATTTAATATGTGTGGAAACGAACATCCAGTTCTGTTTTTTTGTGCAGATTTCGGGGGTTCCAGCTTTTTTCTTTTTGTTGTTTTTATTCCCCGCTGCTGAAACTCTGAGATGAACATCCTCGGTGTCTTATGATGCCAAAAAGCATCAGAGCTGATGTAAATAATATTCCTCAAGGTCGTATACCCTGGGTGAGGTTTCAGGAGGCGTTCAGAGGTGTGCCTGATGCCAACAGAAGAGGGCTTTAATCTGACAGTGAGCCCCACTGTCTGACACTTAAAGACAACATTAGAAGAGATTTAAGTCATGATACCTGACTGAAGCATGCGGCGTCATACATGAGCCTGGAGAGCAGGACTTCATGACGAGCAGCACCAAGGGCAAAGACTGCAAGCCACTTTATTTTTTCACTGTTACAGAGACAGTATAGACCTCCATGTGCTGTGAATACAACCCTGATAAAACCAGAAATCAAAAGGCCAAAGGGTCACCGTTGGTTAATGTGCATGAGCCCCCTCAGATTTAAATGCATGGACCAGAGCGTCGACAATATGTGAGGAATTCTGGCTGCAAGATATTTATACAATGAAAGTTTTATTTGTGAAAACTTTTGGTTACCAGGATTTTAAGTTCTCAGGACTCAGCCTGGTACCACACAGTTCTGGTCCCAATAGTTAATTTCTCTTTTGGTACACTGTGCAGGGCTTGAATGTTTTTTAATAACTTGTCTGGTTTGATTATTTAAAGTCTTTCTATGTGATTTTTCACACTTAAATATAATATAAATCAAGTATATCCTCTGAAAATAACTCTGTGAGTCATGACTGTCTACAATGGGTGTAACACCCGAGTCCCACTGTCTGTGATGTTTTCAGAGTTTTCAGAGTCCTATCTTCACTTTGTTTACATCGCCCAGACGGCCAGCTGACTCCTCCCCTCGTGTATAAAAGTTGTTTAATTGAGGGACTAGAGAAAAGAAGAATAACATACTGTACTCACTGCTTAACTGTGTTTCTAGATCACGCTCATTTCAGGTAAATTTACATGCAGTGTGAAGATACCAGCATAATAAAGATCGCTAGCATTAGCATGCTAATACAACAATGAAGCGCGAGTTGTTTTGGTTTCATGCTGGAGCTCAAGGGCGACATCTGCTGGATCTAAAAAATCACACACAAAGCCTTTAAGGTCAAGAGTTTTGCATAATTTGGGGCATGGCTGAATTGAGTTGTTTTCCAGGAGGCTGAAGGCCTGCCTCTTGGCCTGTAACTAAAAGTTAGGAGGAGATAGAGATTCCATGTCCGTCCATGTTTTATACAGTCTATACTTTGACCTCATCTCTCAGTCTCTGCCACGTTCCTTTTGCTGATCTGTATCCTCCATTTCAAACTAAGTGCCAGTGACTTGTCCCTGATGAATAATCGTTGTTTCTTTGGTAGATGAACCACAACTAAAATGTTCCATGCCATTTGTAGGTTAAAGTACAAAACAGGCAACAGCTCAATTAAACCGTCTGAAAAAAGGCTCAAAGAGAGTTAGTGATTCCCTTTTTGATCTCAGTCCCGCCTCACAATCACAGCCTGAGTAATTACAGTTTAGAGCTGTGCGGGTCAACAGCCTTCCACTGTGGAGCCGTTAAGTACCACGCGCTCTGAGGGGCTTCACTTCACCTTTGAACGTTTTATTTTGGTACATTTTGATGTTGGTGATTTTGGTCTTTTGGTCATTTTAACAGAAGTGTTAAAGTCCTTCATTTCCCTTTAGAGCATCCATTAGCCTGAACACACCACGGCTGACTGTGAGGGAAAATACTCAAATTATACCGCTCTCTTTTGGAGGATGGTAGAGAAAATTAAAGACCAGCCATCCAACCATCCATCCATCCATCCAGCCAGCCATCTATCTATCTATCTATCTATCTATCTATCCATCCATCCATCCATCCATCCCTCCATCTATCCTTCTATCCGTCCATTCACCCAACCCATTCTGTCCAATCCAATCCAAACATCCATCCTATCCGATCTATCCATTTCTTATCTTTATTTAACAAACATCACCAAATTTTGCAGTTTGTCTACTTATTTATATTCACCATTAGAATTCTGCACATAAAGCTGAACTAATGATCTCCTCTAACTCTCACCCTAACCCCAGTGAAGCCGGCAGTTATCATATAACGACTTCCAGCTAAGACTTCCTCATCTGTGTGGCGTTTATATAAACACCTTCACTTCCTGGTCCATCCCAGACCCCGGGAGTCGTGCCTGATCATGTTTCTGAAAGTCTGCATTCACCAGTATCATGCACGCTCTGTCAGGCCTGCCCTCAAGAGGAGAAAGAAACCACTTTTAAAATGTTTGTTGAATGGTCAGATCATTTGTGATGCGTTTCAGGAAGTCTGGGAATCTAAACGTTGATGATCTTTCACAGTCAAATGTGAAGCAGGTTTGTTTTATGCAGATATCTGTTTACAGAGGCAGATGGATCCGTCTGATTCTGGTTTCCATACCGACTATTTTCCTCCGCACACTAAAAGCCTGCTGATTGGTCGACACAGCTTAGACTACACATGTACTATAAACGAACCCAAGAACGGCACCAATGATGAGGATCCAGACCCCAGAGTACGGCTCTATATCTCAATCTAGAATCTGTAAATGGAGATTATCAAAGTGAAATCCTTTCACTGTCAAACACAATATCATTCCCTCGTTCTGAACTTTTAGTTACATCAAAGGTAGAGTGAACAGTAAGCGTGCACGGTATGAGAATTCATATGCTTGAATGCAACGTCCTGTCAATTTCAGATCTGTAATTTTCATCACTTTATCGACATTATGACTGCGCTCACTTTGCAGAAACGGACCCAGCGAGCAAAACTGTGGCCCTGATGCAAAGTTTTCTCCAAGCTCATGTCTCGAACACTAACAGGACTCACCTGAGTTAGGGATCTGAATATGTGAGGCCAAGAGGATCATAAATGAACTGCTAAAGAAACACACACACACACACACACACACACACACACACGTGAATTCAGAGCATTGAAATGTTCCCCTTAGCTTTAAACTCACTGACTGACTTTGGCAGCCGAGCAGCTGACGTTGAAGGTTAAGGTTTATAGTTTCCACCACCACATGTTTTTTTTTTTCTGTGTGGTGTCTTTGGTGAACTTTGACCTCAGCGTATTAGTGCTGACCCCTGCTGCATGTTTGGGTGGGTCAACGGTCAGCGCCCTGCCTTCCCCCCGAGGTGACACAGGGACGGCTTCATTAGAGACCTTCCTGTCCGGGGTCACCATCGCCTGTCTGTCTGCACATACTTGTGATTCCACTGAAGGCTCTCAGGCTCAAGTGGAGAGAGTGAAAACACAAACAATCTAATGTGACAATACGCCGGCTTAGCGCGGGAGCTCAAGAGGCGAGGCGAGGCGGGGAGCTCCGGTTTCTCAGCAGTAGTCTGGACCCGACTCAGCACACAAACCAGGCGACGATGAACAAGTTACAACAGCTCTGTGAGGAGATAAAGATATTTTGGGTTTCATTTTTGATTCTAGCCAATCACGGGTGTCCACTTTCCATGATCTTTCCGCCTCATGGTTCTGTGAAGGGCGCTGTAACTGAAGTTTAATTGGCCCTTCACGTGAAGTTGACTCCACTCTGTAATTGTTGAATTTGTTTTTGTGTGTGAATCACTCCGTGGTGAGAGGAGAGCGCTCTACAAAAAGTGGAGTTGAAATGTGCTTAATGTGAGGACAAAAAACAGGAACATGTTAATTCAGAATCTGAAAAGACCCGATTAAAGAAGTCTGCAGGTTTTCAAACCTTTACTGACGAGATCTCTTCTCTTTATCTGATTGCTCTCCAACGTAAAGAAAATCTACAACGGAGGATTAGGGCCTCGTTATAGATTCAAAATCTTCAATTCTGAGATTTTTAGACATAATTTTACGAGATTAAAGTCTCACATATACGAGCATGAAGTCGTAAACTGAGGGAGGTAAAGTCGTAAATTCAGAAAATTAAGTCGTAAATTTAAATAAAAGTCGTACACTTATGGGATTAAAAGTCCTTAACATGTTCAAAAATAAAGTCCTATATTTGTGAGATTCGAGTTGTAGATGTTCAAGATCAAAGTCGTAAGTTTAAGGTATGAAATCGTAAATTTGAGAGACTAAGGTCGTAAAAAAAAAGTTGTTCATTTAAGAGATTAAAGTTGTAAATGTACAAAAAGAATAATGTAATACATTGGAAAGAGATTAAAGTCGTACGTTTCAGGGACTGCGGTCGAACATTTTTCAAAACAAAGTTGTAAGTTTACAAGAATAAAGGCGTAAATTCAGGTCATAAAAAAAGGGAAAGAAAGACGTTCATTTAAGAGAATAAAGTTGCAAATTTAGAAATGAACAAGAATGGTGTCATACATTGGATATTTGGGAGACTTTTCAAAATAAAGTTGTTGATTTCAGATGTAAATTTATTTGAAGAATAAAGTCTTACAGCGTAGAGAGTAGAGTCTTAAATTCATGAGATATTAATTGTAATTTTACAACATTAATATAGTTATTAAAATAAATCCATTCAATCCATGACAGATAAATTGTCTGTTTTGAGGCGGTCTGAGTGCTCGACTGTCATTGGTTACACCTGCGTGTTAACTAGAGGAGGAGGGTGTCATCTTACAGGATCTCAATGTTTTTCATGTTCTGTAGTCTGCAGCTCTTTGGAGTCTCCATCATGCTCCCCTAAAGCCCTGAGCTGATCTGAAGTCAGTGTTGGATCCTGATTTTAAAACGGTCACTCCTTTGCTCTCTGAGAATCTGTAAAAGTCCGAGTCATGCTTGTTGGGATGTAGATTTTTTTGATGTGAGTGGCGGTGGATCTCGTGTTTACAAGCTTTCTCTGCGGCTAATGAAGAAAAAGTCAAACCAAGGTCTTAGAGCTGCACGTGGCCTTTAGCCCATCAGGGCTGCACAAACCTGGGCCAACGACTTAGCAGGACCCGCAGAAGGGAACGGGGAAGGATGCAAAGGCCACAAAAACAAGCAGCAGAGAAGTTTTACTTTAAGAGAGCTCGATGCAAAATGTAATAAATGCAGTTCTCTTCAACGCAGACATGACATCCAGAATAAGACAAGTCATCACAAAGTCACAGCAAAAGATGAAACAAAACCGTTTTCAAATCCTCCATGCTCGAGTGTTTTTGGGATCTGTTGTTCTGGAATGTAAATATTATTTCCCTGAGGTCGAGTTCAAACAGTTCAAACTCATGAGGTGATTTCATGGATGCTAAAAGAGAACGTGTCAAACACATCAACATCTTAGCTGCACGTGACGCAAAGCTCATCAAAAGTGCTCTCATTTCTAAACAAGGCTGAAGGTGTGGCACATGCAGAGGTGGAGACAGGTACACAGGTGGGGATGGGGGCGGGGGAGGGGGAGGGGGAGGGGGAGGGGGGGAGAAAGTGTAGTCAACAAGCTACTTTTGGAAAATAATTAAAAAACTGATTCTGCACAAAAAAAACCTCCAAAAAGACTTAAAATAAATCCTGCTCCAGCGTGTACACTCGACCGCATTGAGCCAAATCTTCCAACTTTATCTGAAGTTTAAAAACGCTATAATCCGAAGTTTGGTCCAAACATCAACAACAGAGAGGCACCAGCTGAGAAATCAGGGCTGATAGTGTTACTGATGTTTCAAATAATTAAGCCGATTGCTGACGCAGACGTTTTTATCTTGTGTGACTTCACACTGCCGACATTTTCTCTCAAGTTCGACCAAGAAATCAGAACAGTTTGTCCCACAGGTGACCTCTTCTGTCTGCCTGATCCCTCTAAATGTGGGGGGCAGTATCTTATTCTGTAAGGGACCTATAGGAGGGTCGCTGGTTCAAGTCCCGGTGCGAACCATCTGGATCTTGGCCTGATAGCTGGAGCTGCCAGTTCACCTCCTGAGCACTGCTGAGGTGCCCATGAGCAAGGCCCTATGTGTCTATGTGTGTGTAGCATGTTCAGTAACAGAGTGTAGAATTGAGAATATCTTTAATCTTTACCTCTGAATCAGCTGCTAGATGTTCTGGTTTAAGAGTTCAATTGATTCAACACATAATCATCAGCTGCTGCACATCAGTGCATGTCGCTGGGCCGATATCATCAGAAACCGATGCATGCGTTAAACCGATCATCGGTGCGCTCCTGCTAGCGAGCAGGTCGTCTGTTATTCAAGACTTCCAACATCAGCGCGGCTTCACATAACAGCTCAGCGAGCAAGTTCAAGAAGTCTTTACTTAAAACCTGCAGCTTAATTCAAACTGACATGAGAAGAAAGTAGAGATCAGTTTCATAACGAGTCCAGGAAGATTTGATTTCTATGTGAAAGTCTAAAAGATGTCCAACTAAAGGTTCTTATTCTGGGTTTGATGAGTCTGACATTTGGTTTTTATCTGCATCTTTAAAAATGTCTTCTGGGCAGAATGTAAATCCATTTCATTCTTGGATTTTGTTTTCAGAGCACCATGAATCCCTGCTGTGTGGCCGAGCTTTACATGTTGTTAAAATATCTCAACTCTTACACACTGATGAAATCCTCACGTCCGTGTGACACAACTTACACAAAATCACTCCGTTTACAATTTTCAAAAAGTGGAGAAAAAGTCCAGAAGAATCTCTTGTTTTAATTACACTTGGTGGTTTGGTCTGCGTCACTGTAACTACCGCAGACGTTCAGCTCTGGCTCTCTTTCTCACCCATTCTCGATCAGAGTTGATGAAGAACATGGACAGATCCATAAGGCTGAAACTAAAAAGAACCCCCCTGAAGGTCTGCTTTTGAATTAATTAATAGAAAATAATCAACTAAGAGAAAGACTGAAAAGTTTTCTTACCTGCGTCCACGTTTGGAGTCTGCGAGCTGGTTAGTCAGCACACTGATCAGCTTGAGGAGGATTGGCTTTAGGGGGATAATTTTAACCCTCTCTCTCCAACTCTCTCTAAATCTCTCTCCCTGCTCTGCTGCAGCTTCACTGAGACGCCATTAAACAGGCGTTGTAGATCTACCTCTGGTGTTTTACACTTTAAGTGAGCGACTTTTAAGTGCTGGAGAAGTCATTTATTCTTCATTAGAGAAGATCTTGGTGCAAATCAGTGATGAAAACGATGATGTTGTTTCTGAAGTGAGTTTAAAAAGCTGCAAACAAAGAAGCAGCATGAATTTAGTCTTCAGTTTTCTTCATTTGTGCTCATTCACAAAAAACGACCAAAAGACAAATTAATTTTTTTTAAATCGTGTTTTTTCCCAAATCTGTAAACACACTTCAGTGACTTTAAGCGCCTCTGAACACTCGCTGTGAAACTCCGGAAGTGGGTCAAACTGTATTTGAATTTGCTCCAATCACTTTGGCGTCTGAAGTCCTTTTAATTGAAGATTAGCTTTAACCTGAAGCCTTGAACCACCACCCCCCCTCTGCCCCCCCTTCCTGTGAATCTAAACCACGCCCACCTGTTTGCCACAGGAGGCCGAGCGACCTGCGTCACAGCCGAAGATTCAGACAGGAAGAGTCCCACATACCTGATTGGCAGGCAGACCGACCTACTGATGTACATAACAGAAGAAAACAGGACAGATACGGTGACTGTGAAGGTGAAAGGGGGCGCGGGGGTTGACAAGGCCCCAGACATGTAACGATATCATCACCATAGAGAGGGAACATTATTATGCTGGGGACTAGACTCAATGAATGTAATGCATCATGTTCCAGTCTACTCCACTGTGGCTGATCTTTCTTCTTCTGGTGATTTAAGCAAGACTAGTTTTTGAGAGAACAACAACAGTTACAATCCATGTCTGACACAATCTGACTGTAGTGAGCAAACTTGTAGAAGTGACAGCCGTGAAGCTGGCGGCGGCAGCGGCTGCCTTTCAAATATGAAACACTCACAGGCGCTTGTGAAACGATGATCCTGTAGCAGTCATTACTGAGATGATGTCACAACAACCTCTGACAAAACACAAATATCACAGAAAGCATAAGAAATTATTAATGGTGATAAACTGTAAGTCAGAATTTGAACTGGCCAGATGAACATGCAGCCAGCTGACCCAGAGTTTTTCAACCATGCATGGTCTGGTTATAATGTCCACGGGCTAACTAGCTGCTTAGCTAACAGCTCCTCGTGCTAAAAACAACTAGCAAAACCGGGCTAAAGGGAGCTAAAGAAGATCCCGTCAGCTGAGGAAGTGGACAACATTAAGACGTCGCTTGACTTTAGTATCAGACAGAAAAACATGTTTATTTGTGACCCCGCTGGCTGCTGCTTGATTTAAAAAGATGTTTTCCTCTGATATTACTTTGGAGGAGGAGGAGGAGCATGTCTCAGCACAACTTACCACGCTGCAGTTTTTCCCACAGAAGTCTGAGGAACGAGTTTTATTGAAACTAGTAAAACAAGTCCAGACAGAAACAGACGGGCTGAGATGTATGTTGTTAATGTTGGGACATATTGCTCAGCCGTGGTGTGAACTCACGACTTCTATAGCTGCTTTGTATACATTTACAGAGAGAACAATGTGTTGCATTCAGATGTGCAGGTTTTTTTTTTTAAAAGTGTAGGTGGAGAGTGGTAGTGATAGTAAGAACAAATAGTGTGAAAGATAAGTGAGTTTCTGACAAAGTGAGAAGTACTACTCGAAACAGATCTTGTGTCTGCTTGGCGTTCAGGGCTATTTTCTGCAGCTGCATGTGGGTGTTGAAAAAGCTTTGTGTGTTCACTCCTCTTCCATGGATTTCTCCCTGTTTGTCTTTCTGACTGTTGGTTGTAGAAGGACAACTTTGATTTTCTGAAAATCTCCTGAGACTGTTCTTTGTTTTGGAACATTGCATCACCCAGTTCAAATCAGAAATGTATCTCTGTTGTACCCAAAGAACAGGGCAACAACTGCAGTCCATTATGAAGACACGTTTTCCTGTAAGAAGGAAAAAGTGGCATGAAGGCAATTTAAAAAACAAATGTGGAGGAGGACCCAAGTGCAGACAAAAACTTAGGAAATCATTAAAAGGAAGAATGTGCAACTTTTTGATCCAGTAAATGTCGCCCTTGAGATCCAGCATGAAACCAAAACAAACTGCTGTTAGGCCACGCCTCCTCCATACTGAAGCATCCGCTCTCCTCCAGAGACACACCTCCAACCCCCCTCCACATGTTACATATGCACGAAGGAGTCAAGCACAAGCTGCAGACAAAATTGTCCTTTGCTCGAGCTGCAATAACCTGTGTCCTGCATTGTTGTGTTAGCGTGCTAATGTTAGCGCTCTTTAGTTAGCTCGTAGCTTCACATTCCCTGTGTCCTGCATTGTTGTGTTAGCATGCTAACGTTAGCGCTCTTTAGTTAGCTCGTAGCTTCACATTCCCTGTAAACTGACACAGAATGAGCGTGATCTAAAAACTCTTACTAACATCCAAATAATCAGTGAGTATGTTCTTCTTCTTCTCTCTAGTTCTTGACTAAAACAGCTTTTATACACAAGGGGAGGAGCCGGCCGTCCCGTCCATGTAAACACGGCTCTGACAACAACACAGCCAGCGGGACTCGAGCTTCTCCCTCATTGTAGACAGTCATGACTCAGAGACACATTTACACAGGACAGACTTGATTTATGATATATTGATGTGTCGCATGTCGCACATTCTGCCTTTAACAAAAAGGCCAATAGTGTCCGCAGTTCTCTATGATCGTGGTGTAGTTCCTGAGTCATGTTGAGGTGACACAGTGGAAACCAGTAAACTTCACAGCTTACATGGAGGTTTGGACCTTTCCTCAGCCTAAGCCTCTTTTATAAGCTCGTTAGAGGCTGACCTTCTCACCCCCAGGGCTAAATCCAGGTACCTCCTCCCCGCTCTGACCCCTCTCATAATCAGTTATGGCAGCACAGTGGTTGCCATTCAGGTGCTTAACAGTTATTATTGCAACCTACAGATTAGGTCATCATGCTAGAGCCCTCGATGTTTTGAGCCGTGAATAGAAAGCTCTAAAAATATACCAGACGGTGTTTTTAAAGAGCATGCTGCCTTACCTTGTTTGCTTAATGGTTCCAAAAACAAGAAGCACGATACCTTTCTATCAGTGAATCAAAGTAAAGCTGAAAACCCCTAATGTGCAGCTGATCACAGTATTACAAATCTATGTCGGCCACTGCACACATCTTTTCAAATTCATTCATTTTCCTTTTTTGGGGAGGTTTCTCTGCCTTTAGTTAGTAGATGGGAGAGTAGGTAGAGTAGAAAACCAGAGAGACAGGATGGGGAATGACGTGACACAAAACTGTGTTACAACCCAACGGAGGATCCGGTCCTCGTGGCGGCCAAGGTTCAAGTCCGGCCTGCGGCTCCTTTTCCCCTTGTCTTTTTCTGTTGTCTGGGTCACTACTTCATCCAATGTTTGAAAATATTTATTTTATTTTTGCACACAAAAATGCAACCAGCCAGATTTAATTTCTTTCCTAAGTCGTGTATATCTTTGTTTCAAGTTATTATTTAACAAATTGAACTCAAGCAGCGTGTGATGTGAAGTCAACCTTAATGATCGTTAGCAAAGGAGTACCCCAGGGATCTATCCTCAGAACAGTGATGTTTACATTGTATATGAATGAATTTGCCTCGACATTAATGTAATATTTCTCTTTATGCTGATGATTCTGAACTGTATATGTCTATGTATTTTTAAGTGACAAGTTGTGTTGTAGTCAAGACCAAGACATACCTTAGACCAGAGTGCTCAGAAACTGAGTCAAGACCAAGACCAAGGCAGGGTGAGACCGAGTCAAGACCAAGACCAAGGCAGGGTGAGACCGAGTCAAGACCAAGACCAAAGCAGGGTGAGACCGAGTGACTGACTTTACAAGTCATTAAGTGTGGTTATAACTGTATATGTAACTGTATGACCGTCTTCTATATGTGAGATATTTAAACTGTTTTCTCTGGAGTTGTTGCACGCCACTCCTGGGAAAGACGCCTCAAAAAGTGAAAATAATCTCTTTAAGTATCTTAGAGCTGTAAGTCATTATCCCTAACCCCTAAACAAACTCACCGCATACACCTTCTTAGCAGGCTCGACATGCTGCAAACCTTTTAAGTCGGGGTCTTCAAAGCTTCTTAGGAGTGATCATTCACTTACAGGAAGAGGGTAAATTATGAAGTGTCCTTACACAACCGTCTCAGAAGGTGAAGGGCTTTGGCCGCCCCTGGCTTCAGTGGGGTTTTTTGTACATACTCTGAATTGATAACTATTTGTTCTTGGGAATATAAATCTACCAAGGGCATCCTCTGACTTCTGAAAACCTCCCGCTGAAATGTACTGATTTATGTAATTTAATTTAACTGATGATGTTTTTGAAGACTTTTGTCTTAACAGACAACAGTCTGGTTGTGTAACAGCGTCAGTGACTTTTTAATCTTTGTCTTTAATCATATTCATGTTGTTGTTTTTATGCAGTATCCTTTCATAAGGAAGAAGAAGAAGAAGAAGAAGAAGAAGGTAAACGTTATTAATCCTGTGAGGGGAAAAAACAAAAAATAATGTTTTGGCTTTTTGCCTTCAATCGATAGGACAGTGGATAGACTATGAAACAAGGGGGCAGAGAGTGGGAGACAGCCTCCCACTATGGGGTGCGCCCTAACCGCTAGCCCATCTTTGCCCCTACTTTAAACGCTCTTACACTCGATATTCTGTGTCAACCTGCAAATGAAACCCTCTCTTTTGGATGAAACTGTTACTTTTTGGTGTAACTCAAACCCCTAAGCACAGACTGAAACAGGTTATTAGATGTGAAAAACATTTAATTAACTAAAACAGAGGCCAGAAAAGTTCTCCTCGAGATGAGTCGGATGACAAAGGAAAACTCGGACACTGAGACTGTTGAAGCAGCGAGGCACTCCGGGATACCTGAGCACTAAAAAACACAGGTAAATACAAAAATATCAAGAGCCCCAAACACTGCAATGATAAGCAGCTCAATCACACAGAAAAATCAGTGGAAGAAACACAGAGAATGCAGAACACTACAGAACCTGACCGGATGATCTGATTATTGGAGTGAAGACCAAAGATGATGAGCTGAGTGGAGCCAGGTGAGCCTCTTCTGCTGCTGAGAGGTGACCAGTCACACCCCCCTGACACCTGCATACCTGCAGGAGGAAGAAAAACATAAAGGGGAGAAGGAGAAAACACAAAAAACCCTTCAACAAAACCAAACAGAATCATCACAGATACTGTCTCCATGCAGGGACTTCAGCTGGTTTCCAGACATACAAACCGACTTTCTGCTTGTCATATTGATGCTATTTTTACAGACCAGCTCCATTTTCATAGTGCTGCCGAATGATAGATGTCAGGAAATCATTTTTATTCCCAAATGTATTCATGCCAGAATGAAAACAAAGCCCTTCATGTGGTGAAAGCTTCTCAGTCAGCGCTCCACTGACGGATACATAATAGTTTTCAGAGCGAGATAAGCACATTTTAAAACAACCACACAAGATAAAAAACCATGAATAAATCTGAATATTTCTGCTCACCGTGAGGATTAGAAAACTTCTATCATCTGATAAAACGTTTTGATTGACAGCTGAGGAGAAACGGTCTTATATAAGCTTCCAAAGCTCAACCTCTCCTTAAGTTAGCGAGACATTTCGAATACTTGTGTGTCTGGAGCCGGCTGTTTGATGTCCAAAGAATAAAAAAAAGCTTTTGTTTCTTTAGATGTTAACATAATGAAGGTTTGAACATAGTTGATACTTTTTTCTGTTTCAGCTTCAGAAGTTCTTGGACGAGAAGAAAACGTGGAGTTCCTCCTTGAAGTGGGCGAGAGATTTGCATGAAATCAAACACTTGAGTCTGCGGGAGGACACACACGGGTTTACATCCACAGACAATCGTAACGAGATGCAGGTGAGCACGATCAGGGCGAGGCTTACACACAAGTCGGGAAGCATGAGGAGCAGGATCTGCAAGATGGAGGCGAGGGTAAAATAAAAGAGGAAATGAGAATTACACTTTTTTTTAAAGAAACTACCTTGACCGTTTGATCTTGATTTAGATTTAGAAGTTTTGGTACACTTACCACAGTTGGCCAATAGGGGGCAGTGTATCGGATCCTCATTAAGGAAGTGGTCGATGTGAAGCCTTTCCATAAAATCTCATCCATTAAGTCAAAAACAGATTTTGAATCGATGTCCTCCATGAAAGGGATAATGGAGGTTTATTTTGTCTGTTTCTTTGATTTCAACACAGATTAGTTGTTCTCAGTGGAGCAACACTCGAGTGAATAAAACAGGGTGCAGTCCCTGGAGGCCTGTAAGGACACTTTGGAGCTGCTCATCCTCAGACAATGAAATGCAACCTTTTGCAACATTTATTTCACTGTTGTATAAAAACCTTTGAATTGCTTCTGTGTTAAAAAGATACAAACATATAAAGTTGTCCTCTCCACACTTCTGCAGAACTCCCCCCTCCCTCCCCTCTGACTGGTTCTGACAGTTTGTATATTCTCATGTGTGACAGTGATGGTGCAGAGCATCATACTGCAGACATGAAGCCGGACTGACGGCTGCTCGGTCCCAGCAGGTCTTCTGAATCCTCTTGGTCCTCCACGTTGCTGTAATCTCCTCCCAGCTCACTGCAACACACAAGTTCACGACTGCAGGGTCCTGACTCTCTGCGGTCTGAGGGATCAGAGCAGATCATCGGACCCCCCCACCCTTATCCTCCACACATGCCATGGTGGTGCCATCTCATGGTTGCTGCTCAATATTGCACTATTGCACCAATGAAAAGGCAGATTTAGTCCCGTGTTGATCCTTTTAAATATTTAAACACCTGCGTGTATAGAAAGCTAATATCATGCTGAGAAGAAGTCACAAAGCACAAGGCCACTGGTTCACTGACAGCCGGCCGAGGCACAGCCGCTCACCATGTGTAGTTTTAAGTTTTAAATAAAAGGTCACAAAGTTAAGCTGTGCTGTACTTTATGGTGATTTTTAAAGTCACTGGAAATTTAAATATGATGTAAAGGTCGAGGAGTTCACTGAGCACCAATTAAAATCAAATATAAAATACAGAAAACCCTGGATAAGAGGCGCTGGTGGCGCAGTGGTTGATGCACGTGCCCCATGTAAAGAGGCTGTGGTCCTCCAGGGCGGGCGGCCTAGGTTCAAATCAGACCTTAGGGTCCTTTTTTTTCCGCATGTCGTTCCCCACACTCTCTCTCCCTGAATTCACTGTCCTATCTCTCCAATAAAGGCCCAAAAATAAATATTTAAAAAAGAAAACCCAGATAATAAAGCTGCTAATCTCACTTCAGACCTTTTCTATGAACCATGGAGGAATGCCTCTGGTCACTTCCTGTCAGCACCTGTGCTCTGTCTCTGGTCACTTCCTGTCAGCACCTGTGCTCTGTCTCTGGTCACTTCCTGTCAGCACCTGTGCTCTGTCTCTGCTCACTTCCTGTCAGCACCTGTGATCTGCCTCTGGTCACTTCCTGTCAGCACCTGTGCTCTGTCTCTGCTCACTTCCTGTCAGCACCTGTGCTCTGTCTCTGCTCACTTCCTGTCAGCACCTGTGATCTGCCTCTGGTCACTTCCTGTCAGTACCTGTGCTCTGTCTCTGCTCACTTCCTGTCGTTGTTTCCTCCTCGTTTGTGTTGTTCTTACTCTCTGATGTTTGATAAATAAATTGTAGAACTGTAGTGAAATTAATGACCGACTACGACAAAGCGTTCGAGGAAACACCTCTATGATATTTATATCAGTTTCAGCTTAGTCAAAGAGTCCTCATCCTTTCTGGATGTTTTGTCTCTATGAGTCCTGCTGAGAGGTCCTCCAAGTTAAATGGATATCATCCCGTGGTTGGATAGGACTGTGGAGAGCAGTAATGCGTCAGTTAAGCTCTCACATTTTCAGCACAAGTATCATAATGCTCATGTCAGAGTCGTCACACCCACAGTAAATGAATCACCGAGGGACACGCAGCACTAACAGGATATTTCACAGCTCAGACGTTACAAACAGGCTGCTCACTTCTGAAACGATCGGACAGCTTGTCATCGCTCAATTCATGGCTACATTTGTTCTTTAAACGGGACGATAATGTGCAGGGAGATATTTGACGGTTAAATAAAAATCTGAGCTCTTAAAGAGTCGCTCAAGCTGTCGTTTGCAGACAAACAAAGGCTGTGCATTTCTCAATAACCTATCAGCTACCTTTACACACATTTAAATAAATCATGGACAGATTTTTGTTTTGGCGCGAGGTTAGAAATATTAGAGAGCAGATGATTAATGCAAAGAAACGAACAAACGCAGACAGGACTTGAAGTATACAGAAGGTACAGTGAGGCCCTGTGTCCACCTAGTGTTTTTTGCAGCAGAAAGCGTCCGCCTGGATGAAGAAGCGCAGCGCCCAGCGTCTTATTACTGAGAGTTTCAACTTTTTTTTACGTGGCCGCTCCGAGTGCTCAATTTGAATATCTTTCAACTTTTCAGAAAGGCGCTGTTGACATCACTGGCGCTCTTTCCCACATGTTTGATATTCCCCGTATTTTTAACCTCCTACAGATCGTGTCTTGTCCCCACATCCTCCTTGCTCTGCGTCTGATCGGGAAATAAACGATCTCAAATATAAAACATGCAGTAAAAAGTAACAGAGCAGTGTCGGTCATGCAGCGGCCGTTGTCAACAGACTGTTGTCATGGAGACAGGATGGCCGTGCAACACTTTTCTTCTCAGCGCACAAACCAAACGCTTCATGCAAACACTCCAAAAAACTCAAAGTTGATGTCAGTTAAACAGTGAACGGAATTATCTGGCAAAGGAACAAAAGAAATGGTTGGGTATTTACGGCGTGAGGCTCATGGGGGAAGTTGGAAGAGGTTTGTAGATGCACGGGGGGAAAAGGAGGGAAGGTTTAAGGTTTCTTTGGAGGAGGCGTTCAAAGTCCGATTACTTCACAGCGTTGCATCGAAGGCTGTCAAACTGGGAGAGGCTCTTGAGGCTAATGCATCCTGCTTTAACCCCGCCATCGATGGATTCATCTGCTGCATACTTCACCTACCAATGTACCCCGAGACTCATTCGGAAGTGCATGTAGCATATATGCTAACACTGCTAATTTAAAAAAAAAAAAAAGAGTTCTTTAAACTTGAAATGATCTTTACACTAATAATGTAAGTTTTGTGACGTTAGTTATGTTAGCGAGATCTTGTGGTGGTTTCTTAGCAACAAAGGGGTAAGGGCGGGAACAGCTGGTGACGCAAGCTGCCTACGAAGGCTGACCCCCTTACCCCCTGAAGCGGGACACAGCTCGTGACTTCTCCTGCAACTAGAGACGTCATCTCCTCTCTGGATCGGAACTTTATCAACAAGGACTTCATCACATGCTCATTATATTTTTACACAGATGTCCTGGACCTGAACGTGTAAAGACCTCTCCTCTCCAGCATCAGACTGCGAGAGAGCCGAACACCGGCCAACCAGCAGCGTGTCTTGTTTTCGAGGTGTTGACTCTCCAATTCCCTCTTCAATCAGCGGATGGCCTCAGACGTGAGTCTCACAGCCAGCGTGGAGCTGACAGCAGCCCCCACCCCCCACCCCCCCCACCCCGCCGCCGCTGCAGCCCGTTCCCCCGGGTCGGCTTTAATGTCATTAACAGGTGGGGGGCAAAAATAGATAGGAGGCATAACTAAACACACACACACACACACACACACAGTTAAGGAGCTGAAGCTGTGTGTGTGTGTGTGTGTGTGTGTGTGTGTGTGTGTGTGTGTGTGTGTGTGTGTGTGTGTGTGTGTGGTGTAATTGGTGTGACACATTTCCACACTGAAAGGCTAAGAGAGAGGAGTCCAGCACAACTGTCCACGTTAGCATAAACAAACAGATTCACTTTCAGAAGCTACAGTGTGACTGCATACCACACACACACACACACACACACACACACACACACACACACGCACACACACACACACACACACACACACACACACACACATTTCAGAAATCTGGCTTAGAGAACACACACATACACATGAGCCTTCCAAACCAATACGAAGGCATGCACACACACACACACACACACACACACACACACACACACACACACACACACACACACACACACACACACACACACACACATTTATACACACAAGTGAGTATTCCTGCAAACCTATATGTACATATGCACAGGTATACATACAAACACACACACACACACACACACACACACACACACAGCGGCGTTTAGCTGATGTCTTTTTCACCTCCACACACACTTACTCTCTCTTAAGTCCTAATACGACCTCCGCCCTCCCTTTTTCTTTTTAACCCCTCCCTCACTCGTCCACCTTTCCCCCCTTCGCTCACTCACTCCCTCTCCTCTCCTCTCCTCTCTTCTCCTCGCCTCGCCTCATCTCCTCACCCTCCGTCACTGCGAGCAGAAGCACACACACAAAAAGCAGGTCAGCAACTTGTTACTGTCATTGTTGTGATATTGTGTGAAGTGGCGGCGAGCGTTGTGAGGCGTGCTCGCAGCAGCACGTGTTAAAGAGTGAGAGAATAAAACGAATGAGTCTGAGTTCAGCATGTTGTTCTGTGGCTGCTGCTGCACTCTTTAGGGGGTGGGGGGGGGGGGGGGGGGCGTGGGGGCGTGGGGGGCGTGGGGGGTGTGGGGGGCGTGGGGGGGTCTTCAATCGTAGAGTGTTTATAGACTGAAGCTCAACACAGGAAGTTCCTCCTCAGGACTTTAAACCGTGTTACAGCGAGGAGGATATTTTAAGACGGTGAACTTGTTGAAGGCGGTTTGACGCCGCTCATGGTGGCTGTGATGACTTTCTTCCTCGTGCTGCTTCTCTCCTGCGTCCAATGGGAAGCCGTATAAGGAGAGCCGTGTTCAGTCTTGGTGTGTAAGGACAGCAGCGTTAGACATTAGAGTGGTGTTTTTTTTTTTACCCTTCTCTTGACCACTAACGTTATTCTTCTAACCTCGAGGCAGCTGTGACGGTTGTGGTTTTTAATAATGTTGATGCGGCCATTTTGGCTCAGTGCACGCACATCACTTTGAAGGTTTTGACTTTTGCAATCACAGCGATCACCTGTGTCCTGCATTGTTGTGTTAGCATGCTAATGTTAGCGCTCTTTAGTTAGCTCGTAGCTTCCCATTTCATGATCAGTGAGTATGTTCTTCTTCTTCTCTCTAGTTCTTGACTAAAACAGCTTTTATACACAAGGGGAGGAGCCGGCCGTCCCGTCCATGTAAACACGGCTCTGACAACAACACAGCCAGCGGGACTCGAGCTTCTCCCTCACTGTAGACAGTCAGGACTCAGAGACACATTTACACAGGACAGACTTGATGATTTACTCTTCATTGAG
The DNA here is from genome assembly GCF_963930695.1 of Labrus bergylta. NCBI lineage: Eukaryota > Metazoa > Chordata > Actinopteri > Labriformes > Labridae > Labrus > Labrus bergylta. The sequence goes on along the minus strand of NC_089213.1, from coordinate 1,237,392 downwards.
TATGAAAAGTTTGAAAGTCTTTGGACACAGCCATGGTGTACTTTCTGCAGATTAAACGACACATCTGAGAGATTCTTACTTTTGTAATAAGAAGACGAGCTTGTTTGTAGTTTTTTATTTATGTCATGGAAAGAAAGAGAGGAGGTCCCACTCTGACCGTCCACAGCTTGTGAGCTTGTTAACAGCGATGTGCAAGTGAAGCTATGTGTTTCTCCCCGGGGGGATGTTTTTCATTTTTTGCTAACAAGACGGCGGGCTACATGTCACGTCTGTTGTCGACACGATGCTGCTGAAGCGCCGCAGGACAGCTGCTCCGCTCGCCCCTCGAGCATAAAAAGGTTTTAAGATTCAGTTCATCGCCGACGTATCCGCGGGACTTCTCCACCGCAGAGCTTCTCGGAACAGATAATTGGTTCCGGCTTGAACATGATGAGTGTTTTTGTGCCGCTGAGGTAGCACAAAGTGTCTCAGAATAGACGGCGGGCTACGAGTCAGTATGCAGAGTGTTTTTTTTTCTGTGTTGGCTGTCACATAACTTCTCAAAATAGATAATTGGTTGTGATTCCACTTTGCTAAGTGCTTTTTTTTATTGCTTCTCTTGCTAATGACAAAAGGTAGAGCAGACGTGCTCTCTGCTTTCCTTTTGTCAGAGACTCAGAGGTTTCAATCTCTGGAATATATTACTCCTCGACCTTTACGCCCCGAGTTTCCCCTTTTGCAACTCTGTCAGATCGATCGATCGATACAACTTCTCTGTCAAAGTCTGACATTTGTCTTGCATCACAGCGGCTCCATTTGCGACATAAATATTCAAGACAAGAAATACAAACATTAGACACAACATTCAAAGGATGAATGTGCCACATGTTCCACATAAATACATCAGAGATCCAGTCCATCCTGTGTAAATGTGTCTCTGAGTCCTGACTGTCTACAATGAGGGAGAAGCTCAAGTCCCGCTGGCTGTGTTGTTGTCAGAGCCGTGTTTACATGGACGGGACGGCCGGCTCCTCCCCTTGTGTATAAAAGCTGTTTTAGTCAAGAACTAGAGAGAAGAAGAAGAACATACTCACTGATTATTTGGATGTTAGTAAGAGTTTTTAGATCACGCTCATTCTGTGTCAGTTTACATGAAATGTGAAGCTACGAGCTAACTAAAAAGCGCTAACATTAGCATGCTAACACAACAATGTGAAGCTACGAGCTGACTAAAGAGCGCTAACATTAGCACGCTAACACAACAATGCAGGACACAGGTGATTGCAGCTCGAGACAAGGAGAACTTTGTCCACCGCTTGGGCTAAACTCCTTCTTGGAAACGCTAGTGGAGGGGGGTTGGAGGTGTGTCTCTGGAGGAGGGCGGAGGCTTCAGGATGGAGGAGGCGTGGCCAAACAGCAGTTTGTTTTGGTTTCATGCTGGATCTCAAGGGCGACACCTACTGGATCAAAAAGACAAACATTCTTCCTTTCAAACGCCAGATTCATATTCAGAAGCTTTCAACATATGTTGGTTAGTTATTGTCTTCATCGGCACACACTGTACGGGAGCTGGATATTTATAATACTCATGGGTTTTGATTTCTTTAAGGATATTTAGGCGCGTACTTGTCCGACCTGATTGACAGGTGGGCGCGGTGTAACTGTTTGTCAAGAGGCTTAAAACCCGCCTCAGCTCCAGCTCTCAGCCTGCATGAAAAGCGTGTTACTGCATGGTGCTACTACATTACTTTATTCAATAGTAAATGCTCTCTGCTTAACAGCATTCATGCACTTTTTCCTGATTGATATCTGCACCATGAAATCTTCAACATGCACCTGCAGTTCATTTGTGTTTGTTTAAGTTTATAAAAAAGTTTCCCTCCTCGACTTTCCTCCTCCTTTCTTTGTCTTCTGCAGGACGCATCCCTTCACCCACCTCCTTCTGACTCTCACTGTCTTCCTCTCTAATTTTCTCTAATTGTCTTTTTTCATTATGACTTTTTTAGCAGTTTTTCATCCATCCTCAAAGCCGCCTTTTTTTATTCAGCTCTTTCACAGAAGATGGCTGCTTTCTGCCTCTTCCTGTTAAAGTTTGTCAAGACATTTTGTTGAGTTGGTGACACCAACGAGACTCTCAAACTTTTCATCTGTTTTTTCTATCCAGCTTGTTTTTCTAATCACAAACTTTTATGTATATTTTTTCAGTTTATCGTTCTACCTCTGTCTCGCTCTTCTTCTCCTCTCTCACCGTTGGATAAACATTCGTTTGATAATTAATTTAATAACTTGTGAAGTCATTTCCTGGTTTTCTTTATGGGAACTGATTGAGAAACACTGAAGTTTTCCCCTCACCAAGATCCCATCCACAACTCGACGGCCGACCTGAAAGTCCGCTCAGCTGTTTCTAGTTGTTTTTCAACATTGTCACAAAATGTGGTCGACCTTTCTGGTGACCGATGAGGAAGGCCGCACGGTGAGTCCTGCAGCAGCAGGAACGGTGGGGGGCGCCGCACTAGGAGGACCATCCCAGGGTCCGGTGGGTCTGACAAACCTGATGAGTGGACGGAGTACCTTTGGAGGGAACAAGCGTCGCAGGACAACATCGACAGGGCACGCCATGAGTGAGGCGCAGGAAGGGAAGGTAAAATAAACTTAACTTTCATTATGTTTAGGGACCTTAAAACTACAGATTAAGTTTTGAAGACAATTTTTCTTTCTTGGTATCTTCAAACTGGACCCGAGTGAGAAGTCGCAGGATTAAAAGTCAGCTCCTCCGAGTCAGACGTTGAAGCTCTCTGACAGAAACCTGAAAACTGCTCCCTCCGGGTCGTAGCTTCTTCCTCGAGCAAAGGAGTTCAAATATCTCGGGTCTTGTTCTCGAGGACGGTTAAAAAAAGATTGTGCTGCATCAGCAGGAATGCGTGCAGCAACCTAAACGTTTGAGTCGAGCTCGCAGGCAAGCTTTTATTTTACCTAAAACAGCCTGAGCGGACCACATGAGCAGGGTGAGTCTGGAAGTCAGTGCGCTCGCCCCAACGGGACGTGGGTGACCCAGGTTTTAGTCCGGCCCGCATGTCGTTTCTCTCTCTGGCTGGACTTTATCCACTGTCCTATCTCTAAAAATGAAAGGCATTAAAAGCCCAGAAATCCATCTTTGAAAATATATTGCGACCATCAACACTGAACAAAGTCAGATTACTTCAGAGGTTACAGAAGGTTTTACTTCCTTAATGTCGAAGAACTGCATTCGACCTTTGGTTTATATTTTTCACATTCAAATCCATCATGAGCACTTAGCAACATTTAGCAAAGTTACAGAGAATAGTAAAAGAACTTCCTTGAAGAGGCAGAAACCTGAAGCAGAACCAGACTCATGACGACCAGCCTTCTGCAAAGACTGCGCCAGGATCGAAAAATGGGATAGAGGGAAATGCAGGAAGAAGGTTAGGGACAAACGGGGTATTGTTGAGCTCTTATTGGGGGATCCTCATGATTTACTCATGTGACCCCCCCCCCCCCAGGTTATAGATCTCCTGCTTACGCCCCTCACCACATGGATGTGCCCAGAAAACATCTAAAGGAAGGCGCACAGTTTATGACCATATAAGTTGGAACAGAGACTGCATGCAGCTGCACTTAAACAAGTTGTTAAATAGAGCTTCATAGTCAAGTTTAGCCTCCCGCTCCAATCTCTTAACCAGTCAGACACCACAACGTGATGAAACTGAACTTAGACATGTCTGAAACTTGACAGTAAGTAACTGTAAGCAGTCCCTTGACTCTGTTAGACATTCTGTGTTAAAGGAATCAAATAGAAGTAATGGTAAAATTACTAGTTATTACAATAAGTCTTAAATATCATTTTCTGAGCTTTGAAGAAGTCTTGACTTCATTGAATGATACCCAAGTTGTTTTGTGTTGTGTTCTGTCACCAGATCAAGTTGGCGTTCTTCGTGGCCATCGTTGGCGTCGTCCTGACCGTCCTCGGGGTCGGGACAGAGTTCTGGGTGGAGCTTTCGCCCTCCAAGAGTTTCTATAACAACCAGGTAAAACACTCAGTGATAAACAAGACATTTTGTTGAGACACAAAGAGTGTATACATACGTTCATTTAGAGTCTTTGATTATGATGCTAATTTTAGCAATTAGCGCAGCTTGCAGCTTTTTGAAAAGAACGACTTCCTGGAAGAGCTGTAACCTTAAGAACACAACAGGGCGCTGGTCTGGTGGTTGTGCGCTGGTTGCAGGACGTATACATCATCATCCTTTGTCACTCGCATGCTGTGCATCTTACTGAATATTTCCTTCTTTGTTTACACATCAGCTCACCCAGACTTCACGCTGGGGCTGTCAGGAAAAACTCTGGGTAAAGTCGACAAGGGCTTTCAGGGAGTTTTCAGGGAGTTTTGTGCAGGTGTGAAAGCACCACATGAGGCTGTTTGCAGTGACACTGAGACACATTCAGGAAGTTTTAATCTCTCCAGGAACGTGTTACACAACATAAAAAAAACATGGGGACTAAAATAGGAAAAAGAGAAATGACTTCTTGACTGTTTGGTGCCAAAGGCTGAACGCTGTGATGGATGAAGAAAGTCTAAAAAACCCTCTTTGATTCTTGCTCTGCAGACATGTCTTACTGCTCACTACGGCCTGTGGAAAGGCTGCTCCAAGACCCTGTGGGTGGCTGATATCGACCCAGAGAGAGAGAGCTGTGGACCTGCTGAACTACCCGGAGGTGAGTCAGAGAGCTTTTACTGACTGGTTTGGTGGATTGGCTGTCTAACCTTAATGCTGGCTGACTGCTCTGTGTGCGGAGGAGGGGGGGGATGATTGACAGCTCTGATGGCTGGCTGGACGTTTGATAGAGCACTCGAGATTGTTGGACAGCGTTGTTGAGTTGGCATGAATGAGTGGTCTACCTGATTTCACCGGGCAGACAAATGATGCTTGGCTCGCTGTTTGACGGCTGGCTGGATGAACGCCCCGGCTGACTAACGGCCTGAGTCATTGTTACATAGTCGGAGTAAAAAAAAGATGCTTTCAGGTCAAGTTAAGAGATGCAACGTTTTGGATGATTGAGGTGCTCTGCTCATCTGCAGCAACACTTCTGGTTTGAGTGTCCAGTGTTTTTTTGGATTTATGTTTGGCTTTGGATTCATTTTTTATTTAGGTTTTACATCCATCAAAAGTCTCAATCAGTGTGTTGACATGGACTTGAGTTTCCCAGTTATGAGTCTTATATTTGGTGTTAACATACACACACTGAGAAACCCACAGATTTGAATGAGTCAGCACATTTTGACGCTCTCTTTAATCTAAACTTCCAATTATTTTAAATTCCTTCATCACCCAAAGACAGAACTTAAGTTCCTTCTCTGCTCCAGGAGTAAGACGCTCTTGTTGCCGCCGTCATGTTTCTTCTGCTGATACGTCACAGTATGATGTCGACCGCCGTCCTCATTCATGCACGGCCTGCTCTGAAGTGTGGAGAACAGGAACACAAAAGGAATACAAAAGAGAAATCCTCCCTCCATATTATCCCGTGTGTTCTTTTGTAAAGGGTCTCGAGATAAAAGTTGTTGTTGAATTGGCGCTCTACAAATAATTGATTGGCCGAGGCCGTGCGAATAAGGCGTATACATGCCACATTATCATGTTTTTGTTTCAGACTTCTGAAGGTAGCCAAACAGGGTTTCTCTAACCCGGGGTAAGGGATCTGATGTTGACATGCTGAGTACTTAAAAGACCCGATCAAACCGATGACACGCTCTCCATATGATCAGAAAACACTCAGGGAAAGACCAAGACAGAAGAACAAATGTAACTGTGCAGAACTTTGCTGATTGCTCCTTTATATCAAATTAAAGTCTTTTTTTTTGTTTCATGGTTTGAAGTTTCTTCCTACAGGTGGAATGGAAAGAGCTGGTGGAAACAGCACGGTGTCTGTGGGCTGAACATTACATTTGGAAGTCTAAGTGGACTGCTTTTGATGGAGTGCAGCGAGAGATTATTAAAGCTATTTGCAGTTTTGCTCCCCTGTTGCATGAGTCACCTGCATGAATTCCCTTTTCTGAAGAATGACTCACTTCAAAAGCAAAGCAGAGACAGACAGAGAAAAGTCCACTGCAGGAGCTCTGTGTGTGTTCATCATCGGTGCCAGACAGGAGAGATGTTTAATTTTCATCAGAACAAAAAGGGGAAGTGAGAGCCGGCTGAGAGCTGGCTGAGAGGTGTCACAGTGTTTATAATGTGGCCAGAGACTTTATGACATATAACAGGTGAGAGGAGACACACCATCGACAGCTCTCTGAATGCTGGAAAAAAACGTTAAATTAAGGATGTGGATTTTATTTAATAGCCGCAATATCTCATAAATCCAGTCCATCCTGTGTAAATGTGTCTCTGAGTCCTGACTGTCTACAATGAGGGAGAAGCTCGAGTCCCGCTGGCTGTGTTGTTGTCAGAGCCGTGTTTACATGGACGGGACGGCCGGCTCCTCCCCTTGTGTATAAAAGCTGTTTTAGTCAAGAACTAGAGAGAAGAAGAAGAACATACTCACTGATTATTTGGATGTTAGTAAGAGTTTTTAGATCACGCTCATTCTGTGTCAGTTTACATGAAATGTGAAGCTACGAGCTAACTAAAGAGCGCTAACATTAGCATGCTAACACAACAATATGAGGCTACGAGCTAACTAAAGAGCGCTAACATTAGCATGCTAACACAACAATGCAGGACACAGGTGATCGCAGCTCGAGCCGAGGACTATTTTTTCCACAGCTTAATGGTGCTTAATTTTGGTGTGTTCCAATTTGATAACTCCTCCATATGAGCGCGAGTGGAGGGGGGGTTGGAGGTGTGTCTCTGGAGGAGGGCGGAGGCTTCAGTATGGAGGAGGCGTGGCCTAACAGCAGTTTGTTTTGGTTCCATGCTGGAGCTCAAGGGGCGACATCTACTGGATCAAAAAGTCGCACAATCTTCCTTTAAAATTTGTTTGGCTCCATCAAGGCAGGGACTGAACGTGCACAACATGAAGATAACCTTATCGAGTATGAAAGCAGTTTGCAAAGAGAGGGGAACGCCATGAACCATGTTCCTGTCTTAATGGATCGCGCTGCGTTCATGTTTTGTATTCAGACAGTTGAAAGTGCTGTTATGGTCGGGCTGACCAGAGACAGACAGAGAGCTCTGTTTTGGTAAATGGGATCTGAGTGCAGCTCCTCAACACAATCACTGATTTAACCTCGATAGCTGCTGCAGAGGGGGAAAAAAAAAACCTGAACGCTGAATCGAGGATTTGGCTTTGATCTCACTAATTAAGAGTGATGTGTGTGCGTGTTTGGCTTGCTTGTGTGGGGAACAGATAGGAGGTGTCACATTCTATTTTACAGCCAAACTCTAATTGCTGTAACACATTATCAGGACAGCATTAGACTAATTGTGCGGGAAGCATCGGTTTGTCACCTTCAGTCTCGTTATTGACGTTCACAGCTGATTATGTTTGATGGAGAGAATGATTCGAGCCAAAGCGTAAAGGACAGACGGAGAGATGTCGCTCCTTGAATCTCAATAAGATGGAAGCAGATTACCTGTCCACCTTTATGTTCCTCCTGTTAACTGTTTGTGTTTTTTCCTGCAGAAACAAACTGCACCTACTTCAAGTTTTTCACCACGGGGGAAAACGCTGTGTTGTTTCAGAAGACGACCAAAAAGAGTGAGTCAAACCTCTCGGCCTTTCAGTCGCCCACTCCCTCCTTTTCTTCACCCCTTCTTTTCCCACCTCTCCCTCTGTGCATCCTTCTCTCCTTTACCTTTGCTCTGTATCCTTCAGCCTTCTGTCCACCTGCTCCCCTCCTCTCCCCTCACCTCCTCGCAGCTACTCGTTGTCTGCTTTGTGAGTGTTTTTTGAAATCTGTTTCCGCCCACGCTGCGTTCAAGTGTCTCCAAGCTGCAGTCTAACCTCTCATTTCCCTGGCAGCTACATAATGCATTAAGATCACAGAGTGCAGCATGCTGAATGAGGAGAGGCAGATGTATGCTGAAATGTGATTGTTCTCTGGTGTCGAGCCGCTGGAAGGATTCAACAAACACAGACAAGAGCGTTTGAATAACACATAATGTTTTGTTCCATGATAATCTTCTGTCACTAGATACATAAGTGAAATAAAGGCAGCACAAAAAGGAACAAAAAGTCATTCACTGCATGTTCCTTTATTCATCGTAACATGGTGTTTTATAGGTCTGCAGTGGTTAGCTCTGTGTCCTCTCTGTGAGGAGGTTCCTGGTTTGAGTCCCCGTCTGTCAAAAAAGGGAACAATGTGAGTAAGAGCAAACGATCAGCTTTGAGTCTGATTGGACACACAGGTGCTGACAGGAAGTGACCAGAGGCAAAGCACAACATTGAGGGCAGTTCTTGAGAGCTCTAATCAGTATAGAAACCATCTTATAAGTCATCGTTATAAAACAAAAACCATCGTCATTACCATCATCATCATCAATAATATGGAGACCATCATCATTAAGTTAGTAGGTATTCATGAAAGAGCTGGGTCTTTAGCTTTTTCTTAAAGGTGCAGGCGAGCGTCCAGCTTGACAGAACAGAAAGACCCCAGACAGGAAGTCAGACAAGGAAACGCACAGAGCGTCCGGTCAATTTCAAAATAAAACCCAACATACAGACTCCTGATCGTATTTTACATAACTTTATCAACATGACGTCAAAACAGGATGAACAACGGATCATCCTCAGAGAGACAAAGCTACACGTAGTTTGGACGTTGTTCTCTTTATTCCCGCGTGATCTTGTAGTTCTCCAGATGATTATGGCTGCTGTGGCGCTAACGGATTGCAGCGAGCATGGACTGTGTACTCGAGCTAAGCGGAATTTCTCAAATTCGAACAACTCATAGAGAAATGCTGCTGGAGATGAATGAACTCTTGCATGTCATCCCCAAACTGGTCTAGGTATTCTGAGCACAGCTTCCTCCTATCACATATTTTTTTTTGTATTTTCTTGTGCAGGTCTGAACGTAGCGGCGGCCATGTTGGCTCTGTTCAGCCTCTTCCTGATGGTGATGGGGTCCATATGCATCACCATGGCCCTCAGCAAAGAGATTCTGTTCTTCCTGAAGCCGGGCTCCGTCTGCTTCATTCTGTCAGGTCAGCTGAGGTCAAATCCACAACACATCTTTTTATTGTTTTGTTTCAAACACGATATGTGAAGAAGACCCGCCGTGTCCTCCGCAGGTGTCATGGTGCTCCTCTCTCTCTTGGTGTTCCATCAGTCCGTCCTGGCCTTCCTGGCCAGCGACCACACGGTTACCCTCCACCACGAGCTCTCCTGGTCGGTGTCGTGTATCGGCTGTGCGGGGGCGGTCCTCATCGTGGGCGGGATCCTCTTCCTGCTGCTGGCTCTGCCGTACAGCCCCTGGCGGCGGTGTCTCCCTCAGAAGGACAGCAGCAGCAGCTAGTGGCCTGGAGGTGGAGTTGCACTTTCATCAGCCCTTTTCTGTTTGGGAGGCGGGACGGTGCAGAGAGGGGCGAGGAGGTTTCCTAAAGATGTTTGAGCATTGAGATCGCTTTATCTGTGATTTTAAAGGAACAACGAGAACTTTTACAGAGATTCACCGACATGTCCCATGCACAGAAAAAACTTCTCTTTGTGCATCATTATTTCCCGCTGTGTGACTCAGGATCTCAGACTGCTAATGCGTACACGATTTTTCACATTTAAATATAATATAAATCAAGTATATCCTCTGAAAATAACTCTGTGAGTCATGACTGTCTACAATGGGTGTAACACCCGAGTCCCACTGTCTGTGATGTTTTCAGAGTTTTCAGAGTCCTATCTTCACTTTGTTTACATCGTTAAGACAGCCGGCTGACTCCTCCCCTCGTGTATAAAAGTTGTTTAATTGAGGGACTAGAGAAAAGAAGAATAACATACTGTACTCACTGCTTAACTGTGTTTCTAGATCACGCTCATTTCAGGTAAATTTACATGCAGTGTGAAGATACCAGCATAATAAAGATCGCTAGCATTAGCACGCTAACACAAAAATGCAGCGCAAGTTGTTTTGGTTTCATGCTGGTGCTCAAGGGCGACATCTACTGGATCAAAAAATCACATATAAAGCCTTTAATGGTGCTATAATCTAAAAAGCTAACGAGAAGCGAGCAAAGTCTCTATCCCGTACCCCCTTTAAAATATGGTCTTAAAGTGAGTCTTGGCTATTATTGCACACATGGACTTATTAAAGCACTTCATTAAAAGTAATTTTTTGGCACAGCCAGGCTCAGATTGTTTTTAAGTTATCTGACAACAATAAGCATTAAAACGCCACAGAAATAGTTTTTATTTGACCCCTTTTTTAAACCAGTATGTATAAACAATTACTTGTATCGCAGCCTTCAAAGCCACCAGACGTCAATGAAAAAAGCGGCCATTTTCCATCACAGGAAGAGCTGCTATCAGCAACTTTGCTGCTTTTGTCTCTGAGGTTTGGTGTTCTCATAAACGTCTCTGAATACTCTGACTGTTCTTAGTTTCTGTGAAAGATGATGTCATCTCTAATGCTCAGACGTGTTTGGGAATCACTCCTGTGTTGTCTTACTAAACATCCTGCAGGGTTCGGAGGCAATTTACTGTTTGATCATTTGATAAAGTTTTGAACCATTTACATTAGCTCCTTTTGGTCGCACTAGCTTAATGCTAGCTCATCGAACGCAGCTCTGATTGTATTTTAGTATGATGCTAACGGCATGCTAACAGTCAGGTTAGCATGCTGTTTGTATATTTTGAGTATGTAAGACGTAGTTTCAGCCAAATCCTGTTTTAATTACCTGAATGCTAATGTGCTAATTAAGAAAAGCTAAGCCGGTCAGATCTGTTTTTATCTTGCATTAAAGTCAGGGTTGGTCATTTCCTCCAGATCCACTATTTAAAGACTTTGGTGTAAATTGTCTTTAGGTCCTGACAGAAATTAATAACTCATGTTCTCTGAAAAAGGAACAAAGAGAATCCATCATCTGTATCAGTTTGTAAGTCTGTAAAAACTTCAACCAATGTCTGTCATGAGGTATCAATCTGATGAACCAATCAGACGCCTCCCTGTCTCCCTGCTCGCTCTCTACCTCTTGCGTGCTCTAGCTCACACTCAAAGCTCGTCACCGATGACTTTAGGAGTTTATACTGAGAGTTTACTGACCGCTGAATGAGACATGAGACGATGTAGTTTCTACACAATGACAGAGATGAGCTGAGGTCCACTTCTGTGCATGTAGGTGAGGGGGCGTGGCTTTAGAGGGAGCACAGAGGGGAGGGAGTGCAGACGGAGCACTGAGGGAATGCTACTTTAAAAATCATGCTATTTTTTAGAAAATAACCAACCCTGCCTTTAAGTCATGTTCATATTCACCGTGAGCTTAAATCAAATGTGAGATTAGAACTAAAGTAAAGATGTAGAGTCGCCTAAAGCTGTAACTGCTGGATCAAAACCCCCCGTCTGCTCAGGAACCTCCGATCTGAGAACCTTTTTAAGAAACCTGTTTGTGTTTCAGTGATGTGTGATCTTATGTTGTTTGTCCTACAACGTCTGCAGGTCTGTCTGATGGATGTTTTTGTTATTTATCAGTAAACATTTAGATTGACAGACTTGAGAAACATTTGATTTGCCTCTCTTCTTGTAAAGGTACGCCATGTTGGATTCCTTTGTTTTCACACTTTATATGTATTTATAACTTGTGTTGTATGAGCACAATGAACACAGTTTCTTTTAGCAGTATATAAACTGTACAGTATAGATCCATAGTGGAGCCGGGGTTAGACGGCGGTGACATCATCTCAGCGTGTTTTTTTTTTTCCACCACGTGTTTCTGTGTTCAGACTCTGAAACCGTCTCTGTGACTTTTTTTTGAACCGAATCATTTGAGTATGAAATGACTTCATTTTATTATTAAACACCACATGAATATTTCACGTTTCCTTTTTGCATCTTCTTTTTTTCTGCTCGCTCGACACGTTCTCAGCTTTCAGTGGCCGCCACCCACTTCACACCTCTCTGCAGACACACCGCGTTAACTGGCTGCGGGTTTGACCCCGGCCTTGTTTTGGTATCTGAGATTTACCAGTTTGAAAAATGAACCTGAACTCGTCTTTCAAGAGTTTTAAATTTCAGCTAATGAGGCCGTTCACACATGCACCCCTCGGGGGGGGGGGGCTCACTATTTAGTTTACAGCGTTTCAGACATCCACCTGAAGAGAAGAGAAGAGAAGAACATACTGGGGAATAATAAGTTTAACGAAGTGGCATACATTGCACCATTCTGATTCTTTGGTTTGTTCTCGTTGACTCGGGATGTTTCTGGGTGGGGCTTGTGTGTTTTCTCCAGCCAATGACAGCGCAGCAGGTGAGTTTAGGAGTGGATACAATTCAGTGATTGGACGCAATTCAAACCGGCAAATTTTGTGGACAAAGCAGCAAAGAAGAGAAAATATAATCAGATACAGCTTGCGCTCGCTCGCTACATTATCGGCTTTTCCAGTTCAACAAATGTAACATTCTCAGGTAGCTTGTGCAGGTGCAAGCTGTAAATGTGGGCGGCCGCTTCTACTGCCGATGAACTCAGGAGGAGGGGCCAAGTTTTAACAAACATCACTGCTGACTCCACCTTTAAAAAAAACAATTAGCTTCATTTAGTGCTCTTACTCTGAAAAAAAAGAAGATCTCCTAATTGTGACAGATTCTGTAACCTCTGCTTCCACAAATTTTGATTAGCTTGATTTCAACGATGGGGGTAGAATTAAAAGTGGGTTTTTTTGTTTCATTTCCTGTTGAAGTATTATTATTTATATTTTTAGGAATTTGCAGCAGGTAAGTGAAGGTGAACACACAAAGAGGACGCATAAAAGATCACAACAGTAAACTCATGTCAGTTGTGAAGATTTTAGAAAACTTTTCAAAACTTGAGTCTGAAACCGTCTCAACCAAAAACATTTTTTTTCCACAGAAACTGAAACGTTTTGTGTCATGAACCGTCTTTGAGAGATGAGATTTTCACCTCCTATTCGACGGTGATCTGTGAATGCGAGCTGCAGGGAAAAGAGAGAGTGTGCTGTGACATACAACAAAGGTCCCGGCTAAATTTGCACCCAGGATGTGTCAGTTACATGTTACACGCTGTTATACGATCCAGCACATACTTAGACTGCCGGACCACCCCATCCGCCCGGCCCCCCTTTACCTTCTGCTTTACAGAAGCCAAGTCGTAATGCTGATATTTCCGACAGCATGTGAAGGCAGCATGAGTTACAGAAAGCTGCATTAACATCACATTACATGCAGATTGGACTCCTCCAGCGATCTGACTTTAAAGTCAGTCTTTGCTGAACTCTTATGACGGTTTTCTGACACTTGAGGACCCCCCTCTCCTTCTGTTAAACATAACCCCCTCCCCCCGGTTGGTTTCTCGTTATCCTGCTCGCAGCTCGTCTCAGTCACCATGTTGACCTCCTTCCAGACTCACGTCTCTCTGAAGCGTCTCCCATGCTGCGACCTCTTCTCTAAATATAGAGCGTGGCCGATAGGACTAAACGTGGCAGGAGAAACACAAACCTGGAGACAAGCTGCGCACACAAACACACTCTCAGAGTTGTTCAGATACACACATGTGATCTCTGTATGATGATACACACACACACACAGCGTGAGCACAGACTGAACCTGGTTTTAAGCTGAACCCTTTCCCAACGTCACCCGATCCACTCTGCGGCCCCGCAGAGGATCAAATTATCCTGCTCTAATTAATGAGAAGTAATGAAGAGGAGTGAGCACGGATCTTATGTTGTTAAAGCTACAACTTTTTTAATTTGAGTCCGCCAAGCGTAGCCACAGACCTCCTCCAACCTCTGTGTTAGTCAGGTCTTTATTTACACCAGCTGTCAATCACAGCAGTGTGGGAAGATTCACTTCTATGTTGCTGAGTAGAAGACTTTACAAACTCAATCAAACGCTTCATCACTGCATCGGCTCTTTAGTCTTCTGCAGAGGCTTGTCAGGACAAAAACAAACTAATTTTTCATTGTTCAAATTCAAATTCAATTCAATTCAGTTCAATTAAAAAAACTTAATTTGTCCCTGGGGGGCAATTCAAAGGCACACAGAGCAGTAAATTAACAACAGTGCAGGTAGATGAAACATTTTAACCTAAATATAAAGTGTCCATTTAAATACAACTTAAAGCTTAAACTTAACTTAGAATACAAAATACAAAAAGAGTAGATATAAGTATTCAAGTATTCAAAGGAGTGCAATGATACCTCACAAAGCAATTTACGTCGATTAGACAAAAAAAAAGTGCTGCGATGTGATACTTCAGTTTGACCAGCAGAGGGCACAGTCTGCTTCTAGCGTTTTCTGTTTTTGGCGTCAGGAGGAGGGGGGGGCGTACAGGTACAAGCAGTGAAGATGTTGCAAAATGCATCGTCGTGTTTCAAAGGGTGTAGAAACAAGTCGAGCAGATATCGGTCAAGACAAAAATAATGTGTTCAAGAATTGAAAAAGGACTGATGAACGACACAGAAAACATACCATTATGATGCAGCTGGGGAAGCGTCCCCGCTGCAAAAATTTGAGACACCAGATCATGTAAACAAAAGCTGGGAAGAAAGGGCTCGATTCACTGAAGACAGCAGCTTATGTATGTGGTAAACCTAGCACCAAGCAGGGTGAAGTGCTCCCTCACTGCCCTGCAGCGCAAACATTATCTCTGAGCGAGTGACCGTGCTGTTTGGGTTTATTGATATAAACCATTATCTAGTCATTTGTGGAACAATGCGTCTCTTTCTATTCAAATCAGCCTCACTGCTAAAATGCTGTTATTCACAAACGACACACACACTGCAATCAAAGAGTCCTGAGTGACACAACCCGTAAAGTTACAGAGGTCATGTTTTGTTTCCATTTATTTCAGTATTATTGTCTTTGTACTTGTGTCTCTGTCTTTCAGATCCTGCTCCTCCTGTTTTCCTGCCCTGACTGTGCTCACCTGTGTCTCGTTACCTGACTGTCTGTGTATATACTCCCTGTGTGTCCTCCCTCTTGCTGCCAGTTCCTATGGAGTGTTCCTTGTGTCACTTTTTCTTTTCTTTTTTACCTTGCCTGCCTTCTTGTTTTTGTCTTTTGCCTCCTGTTTTTGGGTTTGTTTGCTCCTCTTTATGTTTACCTGTATACTGATCTGGACTGGTAAATAAACTCTTCTTCTACTGAACTCTGCCTCGTGTGAGTCTGCTTTTTGGGTCTTTTCTCTGTTTCCTTCTGTTACTGAGTGAGTAAAACTTGTACACCAGTGATGTTAATGCTCAGTAGTTCACATATATGGTTCTTCAATGTATTTGCATTGTACTAAAATGCGTTCATTTTCAATGGGCATGAATGTGGCTGAAACAGGTGCATCCCAAATGTTTCAACATTAACATTTTAATATAACGTTACAGTCATTATGGTCTTTAGACAAATGTTTTTTTGGTGAGGTGGGGTGCACTATAGACCCCTGTGGCTTTTGTCATTAATGGCATTTTTTTCCCTTACATTACTTGTACTTTTATACTTTTACTTACTTTTAAGTATTTTTGAAACCTGTACTTTTACACTTTTACTTGAGTAAAAAGCTCGAGTTGATACTTCAACTTCTACAGAAGTCTTTTTAAAGCCTAGTATCTATACTTCTACCTGATGAATGAATGTGAATACTTTTGACACCTCTGCCTCTCTGACACCAACGTCTTCACGTCAGACTTCACTGTTTTTGTCAGGGTTATGTGCGAGTGTATTTTAAAGTCCTGCCTCCGTAGTGTCTGTGTGTGAAGCTGCCCTTTACAAATGTAGTTGATGACCTCTGTTGGACCCCGTAACAAATGACGCATAAATAACAGATTTAGCAATAAATAATGCTAAACAATTCTGTCTGGGTTAAAAAAGAATAAGGATTCAAGTTAACCTGTGAGATATATATTACATTAGTCCAGTGCTGTTAAAACGTTATCAAAGTGTGGAGATGGTATGGAGCCGTTACCATGACAACGATGTCAGTTGTGGTTTTTGTCTTCTAGTGCTCCATTCAAAGAGAAGCTTTGTTTGAAACAGGGGAAACTCATTTTGTATTTTTTGAGTCTAGCCTCTCGAGAATTTAAAAAATGTCCCCCTCCTCTTCTAGCTCGTCATCTTCATGTGGACGTAATAGTTCTGAGTCAGCATGAGAGTGCAGCTCCCCGCAGAGCAAAGGTGAAGATAGCTTCTCTCCACAATTCTTGTTTTTTGCTCACAGTCCAAAGAAACACTCTGAACGGTTTGTTCAACCCTCTCTTCTCTTTTCAAATGGAACAAATTTATGAGTGAATCTGTACTTTGAGTCCAGATGGTTTGATTGATGGAGCATGTACGGTCTTTGGATCCCTGTGTCTCATGATGTCTGACTGCCAGAGCTCGGCTATGCCGCACCCAAAAGTCATTCACCCTCAAAGTCATCCAATCCCCTGAGTGTACTCGACGAAAACTGATATCAGGCTCATGAATCTTTGCAATTTAACTGGCTCAAACCCAGAACACAAGTGTGCTGGAGAATGCAGTTGGATATTTCAAGTTACACGATGGGAGACACACACAGACAGACTTTAAACCGTCCAACACAGCAGCTTCCTGCTACAACCAGATACGTCTGCAGCACTACAGACGTGAAATTAGAAATGTCATACGTGTCCGGACAGCAACAAATGCATCAAGCGGTCATTAACAAATATCAGACATCCTTGTAAATACATTCTACAATTCTACAATTCACTTATCAGACGCTTTTATCCAAAGCGACGTACATCAGAGAGTAAGAACAACACAAGCAAGGATCTAGAAAAAAGGGAACAATGTGAGTAAGAGCAAACGATCAGCTTTGAGTCCGATTGGACACACAGGTGCTGACAGGAAGTGACCAGAGGCAAAGCACAACATTGAGGGCAGTTCTTGAGAGCTCTAATCAGAATAGAAACCGTCTTATAAGTCGTCGTTATCAAACAAAAACAATCGTCATTACCATCATCATCATCAATAATATGGAGACCATCATCATTAAGTTAGTAGGTATTCATGAAAGAGCTGGGTCTTTAGCTTTTTCTTAAAGGTGTAGAGGGACTCTGCAGATCACATGGAGTTTGGAAGTTCATTCCACCACCGGGGGGCGACAGAGGAGAAGAGTCTAGTCAGAGACTTAGGACCCTGTTGTGAAGGTTGGATCAGACGTCTTTCATTGGCAGAGCGTAGTGGGCGGGAGGGAGTGTAGACCTGGATGAGAGAGTTAAAGTAAGGAGGAGCCGTTTTTGTCGCTGTTTTGTAAGTGAGCAGCAGAGTTTTAAATTTGATGCGAGCAGTAACTGGGAGCCAGTGTAAGCAGATGAACAGCGGAGTGACATGTGCTCTTTTAGGAAGGTTGAAGACCAGTCCTGCTGCTGCATTTTGTATCATTTGCAGAGGTTTGATAGTGCATGTAGGAAGACCTGCCAGTAGAGAGTTGCAATAATCGATGCGTGATATCACAAGAGCCTGTACCAGGAGCTGCGTAGCATGTTCTGACAGGTAAGGTCTGATGTTCCTGATGTTGTGCAGGGCAAATCGACATGACCGGGCGATCGAGGCTACATACATTTAATTCAGTATTCTCACACTCTCATACACACAATGAAGCATCTGTTGACCCTACACAGAAGCTGTGTCGTATTTCAGAGGTAAAAAAGGGCGGTCCACAGGGCTGAGTGTTGAGACCACTGTTATTTGGTCAAATGTATATTTATATGCCGATGACACTGTTATTTATAGCTAATCTCCCACAGCATCAGGCTCTCTGTCACTTGCTAGATGTATCTGATACTGTTCAGGACTCACAATCCTCTGAACCTGCTTTCTAACACTGGGTCCTAACAGCCCGCCAGCGTTACATATCGCGTCTCATCGCAAATGGTCACACACTGGCTGTCCACACTGCATTTGTTAAATATATAATTTTATACTCTGGTGATTTCAGCTTCCCCTTGCAAACAATATGACATGCTTTTGTTTTGAAGGTGGACAAACTGAAGTGTGGTGCTCATTAAAGGGTCTGAACCTCAATGAAATAAAACAAAAACAAAACTTTTCTGTGTCCTATCATACATCTTCTCGTCAACCCCTCAAGTTCCTTACAGTCTGAATAACATCGCTGACTCAAACGTCATTTTCAGACACCGTTGAGCCGAATAGTGAGAGAGATGAATGCATTATTCATGCACTGCGTTTATCACTTATTAAAACATGCTGCTGTGTGTTCAAACGGTTTTCTTACAATCTCTAATCACGCCTTAGTTGTTGAATTGATCCATAAAACAATGAATGCCCCTGGGAAGCCATTAAGCTCGATTGATCCTGGTCTAACATTTCCACATGAATAATTTCTACAGCTGTGTTTTTGTTTGTTGAATGTCACATCAGGTTTGTAATCCATTAGAGGAAAAAGAAACAAGGATGAATGTGCGACATGTTCCACATAAATATCTCATAAATCAAGTCTCTCCTGTGTAAATGTGTCTCTGAGTCCTGACTGTCTACAATGAGGGAGAAGCTCGAGTCCCGCTGGCTGTGTTGTTTTTAGAGCCGTGTTTACATGGACGGGACGGCCGGCTCCTCCCCTTGTGTATAAAAGCTGTTTTAGTCAAGAACTAGAGAGAAGAAGAAGAACATACTCACTGATTATTTGGATGTTAGTAAGAGTTTTTAGATCACGCTCATTCTGTGTCAGTTTACATGAAATGTGAAGCTACGAGCTAACTAAAGAGCGCTAACATTAGCATGCTAACACAACAATGCAGGACACAGGTGATTGTAGCCCGAGCCAAGGACTATTTTGTCCACAGCTTGCGCTTAATGGTGCTTGATAATGGCGTGTTCCAATTTAATAACTCCATCATGTGACTGCGAATAGAGAGGGGTTGGAGGTGTGTCTCTGGAGGAGAGCGGGGGCTTCAGTATGGAGGAGGCGTGGCCAAACAGCAGTTTGTTTTGGTTTCATGCTGGAGCTCAAGGGCGACACCTACTGGATCAAAAAGAGACACGTTCTTCCTTAAAGGTTTAAATTTGTTAATCTGCAGTTTCTGATTTTTAAAGATACATGTTGTATGAGTATTTATGAAGACTGAGCGTACATGAATAGAGTTTGAGCCGTGTCTAAGAAGATCAATGTAAAGAGATGTTGCTCATACAGCAGCCCAGGTTTTCATGGGATCTGGGATCTCTGTTTGCAGAAGTGATGATGGATTTGAGGGCTGGAGGATATGAGAGTATAATCTTGACTGACAGACCTCCCTGCAGGCATATGGCCATCTGTCAGCAACCCTGGAGCCGTTATCAGCGACTACAGACATGCCCTCTTCTCCCCTAAAGAGCCGTGGAAGCAGAGGCAGGCGGTGGGCGAGCGAGCATCTCACTGAATGAAGAGAGGAAATTAAAAAATGCACGATGTCCTCACAGGTGGCATACTCCTGTGGGCTGTTGAATGGTAGCTTTTATCGTATTGTACAGAATGCAACGACTGGACTGCAAACATCAGAGATAACATTACAGGAGAGCCAGGTGCACCGTGGGAGAGCCCCGAGTGTGGACATCGACCCGCTGTGAAGAGTCACAGTGTATCTGGCTCTTATTGAAAGCTCTACATTGGCCACACGTGGTGATGAGATGTCGGTGAAAGGATACATCAACAGAAAAAAAGGAAAAACATGTTATCTCAATCTTTCCTCCCCCACATATCCACCAATCAGTTCTGTGCAATCAAGTTTTCTGAGGCTCTCTGCGGTGCCCAACCCCCCAGGAAGTTAGCCGTTGAAGCCAATTTTACATGGTGGCCAAACCCGGTATTGCAGCATGATGTGCCATTGGGTCAAAAAATACTTTCACCCATAAGCTTACATTGGGAAAGAGAGGTCTATAAATCAGCAGATACATTTATTTTGAGGAACGTAAACTTCTTAAAGCTGCATGGTGGTGCAGTGGTTAGCACTGTCCCCTCACAGCGAGGAGGTTCCTGGTTTGAATCCCTGTCTGACAGGAGCATCTCTGTGTAGAGTTTGCATGTTTTCCCCGTGCTTGCCTGGGTTCTCTCCCACAGTCCAAAGACATGCTCGTTAGGTTAACTGCTGACTCTAAATTGCTTGTAGGTGTGAATGTGTGTGTGGCTGGTTGTCTGTCTCTATATGTCAGCCCTGTGATTGGCTGGTGAGCCCTATAGGCCTTAATTGGAATCGACTTGATTCAAGAACCGGCCTCAAGTGGCCAACTAAGGAACTGCAGTTTTTTGGACACCTGCAATGGGCTCTCTGTTTTAAAGAAATGTATGTAACTGTGAAAAAGTTTCTCCTTTGTGATAAACTGTCACTGAACAAGACTCCAAATATAAAAGTATGAATGTTCACCTCTGGAACAAAGAGGTGACGCTGCAGAAAAGGTGTTCTTCCCTAAATGATGGAGTGCAGTGTACCAACATAAACACGAGCCGTCCTGTGTCTTTGCTGAGTTGCAGATACGTGGTCTGAATGCAAACATGCAGTCATAACTCCGCTCTGTGAAGACCTGAAGACGTTCAGACAAAGAGGCCAACTAATTAAAACTTTGACACCGAATCTCATTCCTCTGATGCTTCAACCAAACACATCTCAGTCTCTCCGCGGCGTGCTCCGCCAGCAGGTGTATCGTCAGCGGGATTAAAAAGTGTCACATGTCCCCCGGGCTGACGGTCCGCCCCGTGTCTCCCTCCTGAGGAGACGTCTCAGTGTTATTAAGAGACGCTGCTGTGAGGTAATTACCGCCTGTCACCGTCTGTTTCCTTTTTTAGGTCAGATCATCTAACCATCTATCCATCCATCCATCTTACCATCCATCCATCTATCCATTCATCCATCTTACCATCCATCTATCCATTCATCCATCTTACCATCCATCTATCCATCCATCCATCTTACCATCCATCTATCCATTCATCCATCTTACCATCCATCTATCCATCCATCCATCCTTTGCAGCAAACCTAACTCTAAAACGTAGTTTTGTATTTTGTCTCCTCTTGGTGAATAAAGAGGCAGAAACGAGTCTGACATCAGAGAAAACACAGAGACTCCACTTATCCTCCTGCTCTCCCACTGCGTGACATTTCTCCTCAGTATATTTAACCCTCATTAGCATAACATTTAAATTCAAGACTAAAATCTGATCTACTCTGTTCTTCTTTTTCTTCTTCTTTGGCATTTACTCAATTCTGAGCAGCCCACTGTCCCACACTGCTTTAAATGCAGCATTACATCATTCAGTGCACGCCAATTCACGCCCAGAGCAAACGCTGGATGTGCCACACATGCAGAAGAAGACGAAGAAGAAGAAGACGAAGAAGAAGAAGAAGAAGAAGTAGTGCTGGCTTCTCTGACAACAATGCAGCAGCCAGTATGTCCTCCTTCTAACTTTAGATTCTGCTCCTGAATGCTCTGGATTTGTTTGAACCAGAGAAGGTAGGCGCTTTTAAGGCGACCCCCCCACACGGCCATTTTGGACGCCCCTCAGTTTGCCAGATATGAGAGCAGTTATCAGGTCAACAGGTGTTGCAGCGATGGAAGCGGGCCTAAAAAGCCTCTGCATGTTTCTAATAAGCTCCACGAGCAGAAACGTGCTCAAACTAGGATCAATATTGGAGATGCTTTTGAAAAATGGAGAGAGGTTAGAACACAGAAAGGTTTACAGACCCATGCAGAGCTGGATAAACACTGAAGCTTCAGAGTCCACCACATGGCGACCTGTGTGAGCATGGCCCACTTGGCTGAGGCCGCGTCTGCACAGGTAGTCATCAGCTGTCAGAAACTCAAAATGAGGCGTATAAATGTGATAGTCTCCGTTTTTTTCTTTCAGAGTTCTTCAGGTAGCAACGATGAGTTTCTTAAAATCAGGATCAGAACCAGGAAACTCAACTCAAGAATTCACATGAAGCAACGTTTTCATATAGAACTTTATTGAATATATCTATATATTTATATATTTGTATATATAACACTTTATTGTATTGCTTCCACTGTGTTCATATTTATATCCATCTGCTGAGTGGAAATCTGCCAGTTTTCCATCTGAAGAGTTGGAGATGTGACTCATGTCAGTAGCCTAAGATTTGGAATAAAGGAGTCGGTGACTCACGCTGCCTTAGAAACAGATTTACACATCAGGAACCCGACATACGCTTCTCACATGTTCCAGAGAAACGTCTTAACACAAGGAGAGAACACCAGTTAACTGCGTGTGTTCGTTTGGAGAGTTTGTAACAATGCACACATGTTGATAAAAAACACAGACGACACCGACACACACATCTGATCGCTCACTTCTCCGTCTCTTAGACTACTGACGCCCCAAAGTCACCGCTGTAGGAAACAAAAAGAACACTCAGAATATCTACACGTCACCACAAAAAATAAATAGATTCATATAAATTCTATCGTCTACGATTACGCACGAGTCAGAACGTTAGAAAACACAGATTATTAGGCTACGCTGGTCATGATCGGGGGAAATTAAATCCATCATCTGCGAGGGGGTGAAGCAGGAAAAAGATGTGAACAAACACCGAGAGATTAGGGTGAAAGGACGACTGAACGAAGAGCCAACAGGAGGAGAGGAAAATAAAAAGAGGAAACCAGTTCTGTTGAAAAATAGGAAACATGGAATAAAGCTCACGGCCTAACTCTGAGCGAGGGCTGAAGATAAAATGGATGACAGTCGACAAACACGATATGAGTGCCCTCCAGCGAGGCACGAGTCGCCCCCTGCTGTTCCACAGGAGCGTCTCAGTCACCAGCAGCAGACTGGTGTTACTGGGAGAGAGTGATGGTGAGGGAAGAGGGAGCATGCACGCGATTTAAAAAAAAGTCAAAAAAGATTTAAAGATGGCTTTACATGGGATCACCCTCTGAACTTTTGCTGCACATGCTTTCCACACGACGCCACTGATTTGAAAGTCTACAAACACGAGAGAATGTAAAAAAAAAAAAAAAAAGAGGAAACATTTCAAAGTGTATAAATACCCTGCAATAACCATTACGATCATAGAAACACCAGCAACATGATATAAAGTTACAATCTCATGAGATGATCTATCACTCGACCCGACGATTACCATTTACAGACATTATGTGCTCTCGTTGAACGGACCCATTAAATACTCAATAATACATTTATTCTGCTAGTTTGAGAAATAGTTTACAGTCAAGAGGCAGAAGAGGGGGAAGGCCAAAGAGGAAGAAAAGATGGCCAATGTTCTCTTTTCTCGTCCCTCCTCCTCCTCTTCCTTTTCGTCATCAGACAGAGTCGTCATCAAACGCAGCTGAAGTTCAGTCCAGTAGTCCAGTAGTAAGATCAATGACATATGAAGGGTGTCAGTCCAAATATCCTCATCCCGTAGATCCATGAAGGAAGTTTCTTCTCCTTCAATAATCTCAAAAAACATCCTCAAAAATACACCAAATGTAGAAATCTGAGTCCATGATGTGCTTCCATGTTCTGTTTCATGAGTACATGAGAAACTTGTTTTTAATAAAGTCATATCTGATATCTGAGTGGTTCAGTCGGTCTAAAACCTCTCCCCCTGAGTGTAAACTGGATTGCCCCCCCCCCCCCCCCCACCGCCCGCCCCGTTGCCCGTGGTTACAGCCCTTTGCAGGAACACTCGACATAAACGTCTGCCTTGAAGCCTTTTGGTATCCATTTATCATAAGCAATCATAAAAACCCTGGAACAACTTCTTTTGTTTCTTCCAAACGTCACAAAAACAACGTCCATCTTATCTATGTGATCATATGGTTATGTTTCCACGGTTACAGAAAGGACGAACCGAGCGAGTGGCGCTGCAGATTTTTCTCGGCACATTTTACCCGTTTTGCAAATATAGAGCTCAACAAGACACCGCCCACTTTCTCTGCAGCTCCGGTTTCAGGAAGTAAAAGGTTCCACGTTCAAATCCTCCGTTGACATTTCACATAATCCTAATATCGAGAGATTGAAGCCTGTAACCATGGCAACCAGCTACCCCAGCTAATACTCGGGACTATAAAACATGTGATTCAACGCAGAAACGCTGGTAAAACATGGGGACAAAAAAAGGCAAATGTACAAGACTGGGTACATCTTTTTTTTTCACAGTCAAGGGACTACACATCCCACAATGCATTGTGAATGATACCGCTTAAATGTAACTTGTAATATCTTGTATTTTGTGTTGTTGAAGATATAAATTACATTCACTGCTGCAGAACATGTCGTGTTAGCTAACTAACTAGCTAGGCTGCTAGCCAAGCTATTTGGTTCGCATTCGGCGCAGAGGGGCGGGAAGCATTGCCATGGTAACAGCGAGCTCCACCAATCAGAGAAGTCGTTGATACACTCTATGATTGTGGGTAGTGTAGTTCTTTTCCCCAAACTGTGTTGTTTTTTAAACGACGTCGATATCAGACGATCTCGTGTCTCCAACAGGAGCGTTAACCATCGTTTCACGCTCAGGTAGCTCGTGGTCAGTCGACCTGTGATGGTGATGACATCATGGCTAGTAATTAAATCCGCTATGGAGGAACTGAACGGGATGTTTACTTCAGGAACCGTCAAAGTCTCTGTTGCAGTTTAACCAAGAGACGCAACGTTATGAAGAAGCAAGAAGAGAAATCGACATCCCTGGTCACACGTCAGCGATGGTTTCACGCATTTGTAGAAAGCCTGAAGCAATCTTAAGTTTTTTGTTCTAACGGACATTTGTTGCAGAGTTTAACCAAACGGTGACAGCAGGCGGTGGTGTAACGGAGGCGTTCTGGGTGAAGCTCAAAGTCTACGGCTGTGCGGGGAATGCCCATCTGTCACTGTAATTACCTTTGACACACAATGAAAAATAAATAGGCTCACAGTGCCTCGCCTGGTGTGTGTGTGTGTGTGTGTGTGTGTGTGTGTGTGTGTGTGTGTGTGTGTGAGTGTGTGTGTTGGCAGGTTAAGATATGGCCGAGGTCACTCTCTCGGGACCCAAGGTTAAGGCGCCGCTGTTGACCTGGAGTTGGCAGTCAACTCATCACTGAGCAGCCTCTTGGCTGAATGTTCCCGTCTGTGGCTCTCTGTTCTTCTTCAAACAGAAATGGAAAAGAGAAGCTCGGCATGTACCATCTGGACACTTTTTATTTCATGATGTTTTCTAAAAGAGCTGGAGAGTTTAGAAAACCACAGAAATTTGGATTTCACTTCAAACTGTTGAGTTTAGTTGAAACAGAAATGCGGTATTTGGGGCTTCTGGGTCAATCCAAAAAAAAACAAAAGTCTATTGAACACAGCCAAATTCACAATAACAACATTGATCATCGGAACATCTTGCATAATATTTGAGTTAAGTGTGCTGCTTGCAAAGAGAGTAGGCTAATTTTTGTCAAAGCTAGCTACATTCTTAGCAAGAAATGTTCCAGAATTTGCCGTTTTAATCGTCTTTAATTTAATTCAGGTAAATTACATAAATAAATTTAGTTGATTCTAAACAGTAAAAACAGGAAATAAAGATGTTTTATTGTAAAAAACAATCAGGGTTACTCAAACTATTTTGGCACTTGTAAGAAGACGGACGACTACTTTAAGGCAGCTGTCACTAAAAAGCACATATCACGGTTTTATGACGGTTTATGACATATTCTTGTGGTGGCCATTTTGGCGGGAAACTCAAATTTTGTTTGGACGTAGCCGAGATGTGTTTTGAATTTGGAGTTCATGCAAACATTGGGAATGGGACGTGAATCAGGACGAACTCCCAGCCAACGTTGAATAACATATTTAACCTCCAATAAGCTACCATTGGTCAACATTTGTTAGCATTGTTAGCATGTTAGCATACCCAATACGATGACAATTTCCGAGATATTTTATGTGAAAATGGCCACCAAGTGAATTTGTTAGAGTTCTTACTCATGGTAGTTGGATACCCCCAGGCTCAAGGACAGAAACATCACCGTCAATGTGTCGCCTTCACATTTTCAGCCCTACTTTTTCCTCGCTTTAACGCCAAACATATCTAGCTCCTCCCTCCCGGCGAGGTTCTAAACCGGTGTCGTTTTCCTGTTCAGAGTATCTGAGTTGCTATCCCGGTCCCTCTTGGCCGTCAGTCGGTCCAGGGTTCCCACGTTGCCCCTTTCCCTTTCCATGGTGGCTGTAGATATCGGAGCCGCCGGGGCCGCTGCTACGGCGGTGGTGGAGGTATTCAGCGGCGCCGCGTTCTGGGCTACAGCCGCTGCCGCCGCCAGGTTGGACTTGGAGTGAGACGGGAGAGTACCGCTGCTGACCACCGCTCCTCCTCCTCCTCCTCCGCTTCCACTCCCTCCACTGCCGGTCGAATCTTTTGGAAAGTAGTTGTGGAGCTGGTACAGCGTGGCGCGGTCCACCGTGCCGTAGAGCGGCGGGGCGCCACCTCCCAGGCTGCCCAGCTTGGAGTCCCTCGACAGCGTGTACATGGAGATGTCTCCGCCTCCTCCGCTCCCGCCGCTGCTGGTGTGGTGAGGGTTGGGCAGGGTGGCCACGGAGAAGGGCGGGGCCGAGGGCGGCAGGCTGAAGGTTTTGGAGGCACCGATGGGCGAGGTCTCCTGGGAGTGCGGCGGGTCGGTGGAGCGCGAGCTGGAGCGAGAGCGCCGTCTGAACCGATAGCTGGGCAGGCGCAGCATGGCGTGCGTGGTGCTCTTGAAGAGGTCGGCGCGAGAGCGGCAGCGCAGCTCCTTGTTCTTCTCGATGTAGATGTTGACGGCGAGGACGCCCACCATCTCAGCCAGGATGAAGGACAGCCCGCCGAAGTAGAACGACCAGCCGTAGGAGTAGTGCCACTTCTTGTCCTCATCTTTCTTTGGAGAGATGTCGCTCAGCGCCGCGGAGATGTAGACGATCACGCCGATGATGTTGCTGAGGCCTGAAGAGAAATACGAGACAGTTACTGGAAGTGTTCCCCGGAGACACATTCACCTGCAGCTTCATGAAATGTTCCACAGAGGAAATCAAACTGCACATCCTTCATAAGAGCTCATTATGATGGCTGCATCTGAGTGGTTCATCTCAATTGTCTAACAGGGGAAAAGATTTATAAGTTCAGGTTTGTGTAGGCAAGGCGAGTTTATTTATGTCGCACATTTCAACAACAAGGCAAAGTGCTTCACACAAGACATCAAAAGCATCATGACAGAGGAAAGAAAAGAAACATTCAAATAGAACATTTAAAAAATCACTGAAATTATTAAATCTGAACATATGTTCAAATAGAAATAATTCAAATGAAATAAATAAAGTAAAAATATAAAAAGAGTTAAAAGTTACAGTGCAGAGTTAAAGTTTAAAATCTTATTAAAGCTGTTTAATGAAAGGCAGCTGTAAACAGGTGAGTCTTCAACCTGGATTTAAAAGAGCTGAGAGTTTCAGCAGACCTGCAGTTTTCTGGGAGTTTGTTCCAGCATAGAAACTGAACGCTGCTTCTCCATGTTTGGTTCTGACTCTGGGGACAGAGAGCAGACCTGTCCCAGACCACCTGAGCGGTCTGGATTGTTCCTAATTATTCAGGAGGTCACTAATGTATTTTGGCCCTAAACCATTAAGTGCTTTATAAACCAGCAGCAGGATTTTAAAGTCTATTCTCTGACAGACTGGGAGCCAGTGTAAAGACCTCAGTACTGCAGCCGAAGCAAGGGACCTGCCTGTCTGCGGCGGTGAGGACGAGGAGCCGGGGCCGGCTCGAGCTGGGGCGGGCTGGTAGTGTCGGTGCTCTCACTGTTTGCCTATGGACACAGACATAGAGTCTGTTTTCTGACAGGAATTTACAAGATGCCAATTCCTTCTGGAAGAAATCTCGGAATCAGTTGAGGAAACGGTCGTATGTGTTGTAGTAAATGTCTGTGAATAGAGGACCTTAGTGGGAGTGGCCTGTGGTGCTGTGCATTCTGGGATTTGATGTCTTTCATCCACATGAGCCAAAAAGACACTTTCTGCCTTTTCTCATCAAGAAGGCACCAACTTCAAAATGTATTTCACATTTCTACATATATGACCCAATGTCAACACAGATTCATGTTTCAACGGGTGAAGTATCCCTTTAACGTTCAGAGCAGAAGGAACACCACGGGTTTCTACTTTCCTACATTTTTCTTTCTTTCTCAACACAAACGTTACCTCCAGACTGAGAGAACAGAGGAGCAGGAGCCTCGGTCTCACCTGCAGCTACAAAGAGAATCCCTCCACCGAGGATGATGTTTCTCTTGCTCTTGTAGAAGCCGCTGGCGGCGACGCACACCCCGCCCAGCAGGAGCAGAATGGCACTGAGGATGGGGAAGATGCTGGAGGCTCGAACCACACCTGCAGACAAAAGACGGTGACAGAAATACATCAGCTCGCTCGCAGCAATGTTACCAGCTTCCTCCCGTTATCTCTGTACTTTATTTTTGTCTCTCCTTTTGTCTTAAATCAATGAGGTTTGTTTTGAGCTTCAACACCGTCTGAAGGTGCAAAGTTAGCAGCCTTGAAAAAACTCCTTGGACAAAACGTGTCACCACGATGAGCTATATGTAGCTGATAACTAACAGGAACAGCTTCTATCTATTTAAGTCACTTTACTACAGAATAAACCACATGATGTCTTCGGTGGCTGTGGAGGAGATTTTTCCAGGACTGAGGAGTGACTTTAGAGAAATCAACAGAATTTATTTCTCCTCAGTTTTGGAAATCAGAATTTATCAAGCAGCATCCTCCTCGACCTTTGTAGAAAAAAATGAAGCCAATGTGGAGGTGCATGATGAAAAATGCAGTTCCTTAAGTGTCCACTTGAGGCTGGATTCAGAAGCAAATGAATCCTCATAAGAGCCCATATTAAGACGTCCATTTTAACAGCAGAAAGAAACATGTTCACAGCCTGCTGCAAAAAATGGTTCACACTGTGGGACAACTTATTTTTCATAACTCAAAGACTAAGCTTTAAAAAATGAAATTAAAAACTCAATTAAAACAGATGATTAATTTATTAAGCTAAAATTATTAAAGGAGTAGGACTGGATAAGTTATTTAACTTCATCCTACACCCTTTTTGAACATGGACTGGTTCAGGAAAAATAATCGAGCCACTACAGAAAGTATGCTTTGATTGCTGTTTGCTTTGTTTGTAATGTATATTTTTATTTTATTTTTAAAACATGTTTGAAACAAAAAATAAATGAAATTAATGAAATGAGTTATTCATAAATATGCATCATTATTAGCGTGGCTGAGTGGTTGAGTTGTAACGGTTTGCCATGACACTAAACACCCTCCTAAGCTCCGCCTCTTTGCCTGTTTCCAGACTGATCGACAGTAAGGTCGAGAAAGCGTTTTTAATTCGCCGACTGCTATCGTTTTTGGCTTCAAACGCCTCTTTGGGAACCAATGGGTGATGTCACTGAGACTACAGTATGTTTTATACAGTCTGGCAAGGTGTGTCCAAACGAGAATCAATTCCAAATTTGGATATTTTTTGGCATACTACAGATCTCACTTTAGGTTTAGGTTTTGGGAAACAGAGTGTGTTGTTAGGACACCGTGCCAGTGCTGATTGGGTTACGGTGGCCACTGAGGGTCATGTGGTAGGTTATGTAAGTAGGACATGAGCGCTTATCCTTCTCATTAGGTGTCACATATATCTTATTTGTGTTTTTTCAAATTTGAGTTTTGGTTTGTTTTAGCCTCTGAGGAATGTTGTTACTATAATCATGTGTTGTGTAGATTAATGAAAATGAATAAATACTGTTGATTATCCTTAGTTATGAATATCTGTAAAGAAAAGATGATTACACTTTTCATGTTGATTGATTCTCATGCCTTTACAGCCACCGCTGCCTCGCCGCTCAGGACAAAACGTTACATAACGTCCCCTCACAGTCCGTCTCCTGCAGACACCTCAAAGCTTTCAGCAGCACAGATAACATCGGCAGACTTTATAAAAGAT